>NW_024423344.1:75723831-75786460 GCF_017311325.1 Ursus maritimus
GTAGGGAAAAGACAGAACAGTTTAAGTTTAAAATTGTCTTTATTTGTTATTTGGTTTCTGTGGTTTTTAGGGTCGTTTCCACTGAATCAATATTACGCATTGTATTGGGTTTGTACATCAAGGGACGTTACGTTTGTTCAGAAACAATTTCAAACAGTGAAAGAACGGATTCCCTGAGAAGCTGTGGACTGCCGATTTAGTGTGGAAAGTGTTCGTTCTCACTGATCCTAGGCAACTCAATGAACAGTCTTGGAGGAAGGAGCTGTTTTTGGTGTTGCGCCCTAAGTATGCGTTAGGAGGCAGAATGGAATATTTTGATCACTGATTGGGATCCTGGGATTTAGTGCTTTAGCGTGGAGCCAGTCTTCATGGCGGAATCCAGGGGGTGGTAACTAGAGTAAAACATGGTGGAGGTTTCTGGGGTCCTGGAGGGAAGACATTTTATGCTCTCAGAGAGGGTGGGTAACCCAATATTGCTGTTGTGCTCGGATTGTGGGGATGCCTGTGATTGTAGTCCCTAACTTCAATGAAAGAGGACAGCGACCCTTTTGGGAGAAGACGGGTGGTATGTAAGGATAGAGTGAATCTTAGAAAGCAGCACATTAAGGTGAACGAAGGGTGATTCTAAACGAATCAATGAGCTCAGGGGCGCCTGGCTGGCTCAGTTGATGGAGCATTGGGTTCTTGAACTCACGATTGTGAGTTCAAGCCCTGCATTGAGTGTAAAGCTTACTTAAAAAAAAAAAAAAAAAGAATCATTAAGCTCCAAAAGTGGCCAAGCCTTTTCAGGGCTTGATGGGAGAAGAATCTTACCTACAGTGGAGAAGGCTGCAGGAGAGATGGTGTTTCCGGAGAGATAGATGTAGGTTCTGTGACATTTCTAGGTGAGGAGGGAATATTTGAAATGGACTAGGTTCCAGAGGTTCTCTGGAAGGAAGTGCAGTGCGTGGACTTGAGGGACGTGGGGGGCCGGTTGATTAAGAGGTTTTGCAGTTCAAGGCGGGCTTCACGGGCATATGGTCCACACGGTCACTCCAGGTTTTGTGCTCTGCCAGGCCTGTGCTTGGTTTCATGCTCTGCTCTCACCATCTTAAATTGTAGTCATTTTTTCAAAATATGTATTTATTTATTTGAGAGAGAGAGTGTGCGCGCACACGTGCGCATGCATTTGGGGAGGGGCAGAGGGAGAGAGAGAATCTTAAGCAGACCACACTCAGCATAGAGTCCAACATGGAGCTCAATCTCATGACCTGGAGATCATGACCTTATCTAAAATCAAGAGTCGGATGCTTAACTGACTGAGCCACCCAGGTTCCCCCAAATTCTTAGCCATTGTTGAATAAGGGGCCCCACTTTTTCATTTTGCATTTTGCATTTCATTTTGCGCTGCACATTTCCCACAAATTATGTAGCCCGTCCTGCCTGGACCTTTGAGAGGCAGAGGATGGTGACAGAGGAGCCGGGGTAGATGACTGCTGGTGTCAGAGCCCTCTGAAGGTGACCAAGTGGCGGGTTAGCCACATTCTTGCTGCTGTAAACCCTTGCCAGAAATTGGTTGAAATGGTGAAGAGCAACCTGAATCGGGAGGAAGATTTGCTAGCTGGAAGAAAATTCTTTCTAGTGAGAATGAGGTTTACTATCTAACAATAATGTTGTAAGAACATTGTAACAGGAATGTTCAACCATCGTAATCTTTTCAGACAAGTGTGATTAGAAGGTATTTATTGCTGTCAAATTATTATTCATGATCCTCTGAAATGTGAATCTAAAAATTACATTACTTGAGAGAGGCAGATATCATTTTCTACACTGTATCTAATTAACTCTTTTTTGGTAAAAGACACTGAAAAGCCAAACTGTAGGTATCTGAATTGTAAATGTGGATTCCTGAGGTGCGGGCTGAGGGGATCTTGACAGACAGGGAAGGAGGAGGTCCCATCACTGTTGATTATGCCATGAGTTATCAAAAAGATAAAGAGAGCAGAATAGGAATTACCTGCATGTGAATTTCCTGAAAGAAATTGGATCCGGGCCCCAATTCTAAAACCTATTTATTGAGCCTTTATACTCTGATCCTCATCTTATTACTCATCGTACCCGCACCTGCAGCTACTGTGGATGGGGCTCAGCGTTACTGTTACACGTGACGCAGTAAGTCACATAGGCAAAGATCGTGGTTCAGAACTGAAACTAATCCCTCCAAGTTCACGTGTGCCATTGCCCCATTCCATGCATCCCAATCCTGACGCCTGCACATCTTCCTTCATGTGGAACCTGCACCATGATTTCGCACCACGCGAACTGTACGTTCTTGAGACCACTAGGTACTGGAGGAAAATAGGAATGTTCTTCCATGACCGTATTATGATTGGGAACCACAATTCATATGTCCTTTTTTTTCTTTTACATTTTTTTGGTGAAATATCATTTCAAAACTTGTACCTGATTTAAAAAATTGGGCTATCTTCTGGTTACTAATTTTAATGGAAATGAAATAATAAGAAAAATATATCATATGGTTTCACTCATTTATGGAACATAAGAAGTAGGAAGATCGGTAGGAGAAGAAAGGGAAGAAGAAAGGGGGGTAAACAGAAGGGGGAATGAACCATGAGAGACTATGGACTCTGAGAGACAAACTGAGGGCTTCAGAGGGGAGGGGGGTGGGGGACTGGGATAGCCTGGTGATGGGTAGTAAGGAGGGCACGTATTGCATGGTGCACTGGGTGTTATACGCAACTAATGAATCATCGAACTTGACATCAGAAACTAGGGATGTACTGTATGGTGACTAACATAATATAATAAAAAAATATTATTATAAAAATAAATAAATAAGAAGAAAAATATAAATCAATCAGGTAGTCCCCATTTCCAGTGCTATCAGTCTGTTTGGTCACTGCCTGGAGATTGCTCATGGCTCACCAACGCTTGGTTCACTTATCGAAAGTCATCTTTTGCTCTGTCTCACTTTGTGTAATCTGCATTACTGTCTTCAGGTTCACTAGTCTTGTCTTCTCAACAGCCAGTCTGCTGATCCCTTCCATTGGTATATTTTTCATCTCAGCCATGGTAGTTCTC
This sequence comes from Ursus maritimus, assembly GCF_017311325.1. Taxonomy (NCBI): domain Eukaryota; kingdom Metazoa; phylum Chordata; class Mammalia; order Carnivora; family Ursidae; genus Ursus; species Ursus maritimus. The sequence goes on from NW_024423344.1 coordinate 75,726,913, forward strand.
ACCTCCAGGTGTTAAAATTTGAGTCTTTTTGCTGTCTTCCATGTCTCTGCTTACCATGTTCAACAGTTTTCCAGTTTTTTGAACATATGGAATGTGGATATCATAACAGTTTTAACACACAGATTTGCTCATTCTAACAAGTGTATTACTTCTGAGTTGGTTCCCATTGATCACTCTTCTCCTCCTTGTGGGTCCTATTTGCTTGCTGTGTTGTATATGTGGTTGGTTTTTTTGGATGCTAGAGGTTGTGAATTTTGCCTTGTTGGGTACTGAATATTTTCATATCTCTGTAAATAATCTTGAGCTCTGTTTGGGGGGCATTGAAGTTATTTGGAAGCAGTTTGAGCCTTTCAGAACTTGAATTTAGTATTTCTAGGTGGGAGTAGAACAGCGTTCAGCTCAGGGCTCATATCTCCCCCTTCCATCCCCGCACTGAAACAAGACATATCTGGTACTCCACCCAGTGGTGCGTCTACTAGAAGGTTCCCTTTCTGGCTGCTGGAAACAGACACTATTTCTAGAAATTCACGAGCTCTGACTCCTCTTCCTTTTCAGGGTCTTCTGTCCCTGGGCTTGGGTAGTTTCCTGGAGTGCGTGTGCCCATCACGATTTTTCTGCATACTTTAGGGGGTGACTGCAGATCTTTGAAATCCTCTCTCTCTCTGCAGCTCTGTCCTCTCTGTGACTGTCCTGTGCATGCTGGCCAGCTCGGTCTATGGACTTTCAGTTCAGTCTCTTCTTGAGTGGCCCAGGGTGACTGGGGTTCTCCTAGCTGTGCTGCAGCTTGGGAAGTCCCTCAAGTCAGTGAGCTGGAGCGACAAAGGCAGCAGGACTGCCTTGTTTCCTTCCCCAGTTCTCGAAGTTATATTTTGTCTGAGTGGTGTTGTTTTCGGTTCCGCTGATTTAGGCAGGAATGCCAAATGGGCCCCGTTACTCAAAAGAAGTCCTCCGGTGATTGGTTTTTAATTGTCTGATCCAGTGAAGAGTTGGTACATTGACATGATGACACTTCCAGTGGTAACATTGTTTACTACTGCTTTTTGGGAGGGGAACCTGTGTGATGCATCCAAATCCTATGGAATGCATATATCTTTTAACCCAGAAATTTTGCTAATAGGTAGTTAGCTTATTTAGCTTAGGCCTTTTTTTTTTTAAACTAATTTAGCTAATATGCATTTGACACTAATGTAGCCTATAGATATAAATGTAAAATATCAGACTTATACTAGGACTGGATAATTTATAGAATGAATATGTAGGTCTTTTCAATAATTCTTGAAAATTCATGATGACGACAGTGGAGCCTTAAGCCAAGTGCAGGACCCACCAAGCATGATTACAGATAGTATGCACCCATGGAGCCAGCCCTGACTTTGAATTTTTTTATGAATTTTACCTCTAAATAATAAATAAAAAATAAGAGCAAAACAAGTTCCTGGAGAGTTTGATTTAATAGACTATGAAATTTCCCTAAAATACAGTGATTAAAATTCGTGTTAGAAGATTTTGAAAATACAATAGTTAACTGTTCCAAGATGGTACCGTGGAGTTTTCAGTTGTGTTATGCAGCTAGGCTGACGGCTGCATTTGGATGACGGGGGATGAGTTTGGAAGGACCGTGAAAGGTCTTATCTGTCTTGGATGCAATAAGGTGGTGAAACTTTATTCTTTGACAAAATTCAATGACAAAATATGTACATTTTAAAGCAGAAGGATCATATGATTAAATCTGTATTTCAGAAAGATAATTCTGGTAAATAGTCCAAGATTATCTGGTGATCCTATCTACAAATGAGGAGGACCCAAATAATGAAATTTTTTCCTCCTTCTTAATGTCTATCCCTATTTTCTCATTTTTATTTCTACTGTCTATGGTCGCCATTTCCTTTTGAGTCCTCCAACCTCCACATGCCTCTTAGCTTGTAGGTTAGCTGGAGAACAGTTAACGCCATCTGTCAACCTCTAAATTGGCATTGAAATTTTTATCTATGGACATTTTCAATAAACCTTATCATAGTTTGAAATACATTTATTTATTTTTCCTTTCTTTCAGTGTGCTCGGTATGATAATGCCTTCATTGCAGAGATCCTGATTGACAGAGGGGTCAATGTCAACCACCAGGATGAAGACTTTTGGACACCAATGCACATCGCCTGTGCTTGTGATAACCCTGATATTGTCCTGCTGCTTGTATTAGTAAGTAAAGCAATTTAGTTTATTACTGTTTGAGGATTTGATGGCATATAAAAGGCTATATATTTAACTATTCATATTTCGCAGTATGTAATACTTTTGTTGATTTAAAAAAATGTGTATGTATGTCATCCTTTATCTTCCTGGAGTTACAAGATAATTAGAGACTAAGGAGGTGGATCACAGAGTTCATAAAACATTGTGCCGATGTCATTTGAAGCTCTACTCCGCTGGCTTTCTTCTGGGAAATTATATGCCTCAATACTTTGCAAGAGAGTCCTAACTAAAATGGTTTCATAAGTGTTGTTTCTTTCAATCCATCCTCTTTTAGCCGACTAGGCATACAGTAATGAGATATGGCAACTATTGAATCTTACTCTCTTGCTCACATCTAGTAAAGCAGTGTCTACAACATTTCTTACAAAAGAATGAAAACTTTAAGTATAAAACTCACTGGCGTTATTTGTTGCTGTTGTTTTCGATTATAGCTTAGACCCTGACATTGATCTTCACAGCATACTTTAATTATTTCAGAATCGAGATTTGGGATTTTTTCCCGGTGAGTTTGTCTCTAACAAAGAATTTAAGAAATTATACAGGAATTTTAGAACACATGCACATCTCAGTGTCTGGTTATGTTGCTTTTCTTTGACAGATGGAATTGAGAAAGAGAAGCTGGTTTTAGTTCACGTGTGATCACAGAGTTAAAACTATAGTTTCCAAATTAACATGTTGATGGTTCTGCAGTGACCCTTTTCTCACATCAGGTAGAAAGTTGTATTTCTGACAGAACATAACGTTCTGCAGTGATCTTCATTTACTGATCATGTCATTAGTATTTATTGATTACTATTTTTAATGTAATTCCTGCCCTTGAGGAAATTAGAACTTGTTCATTCATTCAAATATTTGTTGAGTAACCACTGTTCTAAGGTGACACAGAGTGAACACAAAGACATACTACGTTAGAGAGAATGGCAAGAACAAACAAGCAAGCCAAGTGAGGCCCTACGGAGAAATTTGATTAGTGGAGTGAGCCAGTTGGAGTAGTCTCCTTGCCACCATGGAATAGCCAGCCCCGCCATCTATCCAACAGGAATAATTTACTTTTAAATAAATATGGATGAAAGCCATTATCATAAAAATTATAATTCCTGTAGGAATGTGTTCCTGTCCACAATCTCAAAAGAGAGATTTATTTTACTCCAGAATTAAATGCCATTGTACTTGGTTTTAGTGCTGTATGTCCAATATTCTTGCCATTTTCCAAAGATCATTGATGAGTAAGAGACTGTACAAGTATTTGAGTGTGTTCTGTTCTCACTAGAGGGTCAGCTGTGAACAGAAGTAGCACAAATCCCTGCCTCTTAGAGCTTCTATTCTCCTGAGGAGAAGCCAGAAAAAACAAATACATAAATGAGTGAAATACGCAAGATGTCAACTGCAGAGAACTGTTGGAGGACAGGAAGAGAGGAGTAGAGAGTATTAAGGGGTGGCCTCATGGGGGAGGGGACACGTGAGTGAGTTGTGACAACACTTCCACGTGTTCTTTCATCCCAGGTGAATCAGGCATCCTTTGGAGAGTTTTGGGTGGAGAAGTGACATGATCTGACTTTTGTTTGAGAAGATCATTCTGGCTGCTCTGTTGAGACCAGACAAGAGAAGGGGCAGTATGGGGGAGCATTTAGCTGTCTGTTGTCACTCCTCAGGCTAGATGTCGTGGTGGTGGTGGGAGGTGTCTCTCATCTGGATGTTTGAAGGTCAAGTTGTCCGTGTTTGGTGTGGGATTGGATTTAGGGCTTGAGAGGAAGGACATGAGTCACAGATGACTCCCACTTGTTGGCCTGGGACTAGAGGGTTGGAATTTGTGTTAAAAGCATTTGAATCGTCTTTTTCAAGTCTCTCAGAAAATCATCATCTATAAGAACAATTTCAGTGAGTTGAGAGATAATTACGTGTTGTGAGCTTTTGTGGAGTAGAGATGTGTGTGTGTGTGTGTGTGTGTGTGTGTGCGTGTGCATGTGTTGCCATCATACACTACACAGCATTAGAACGTTGCTGTTTTAATTGCATCACAAATGGTTTGTGTTAATGGAGTAGGCTTAGGTACTGTGAACGTTGCCAGTACTCTCGCCAAATGATCTGCCAAACTGGGAGATACTAATACTTGATTTTGGGACAGTCCTTCCTATGTGTCAGGTATGTTTCTACATGCTTTATAATGATTAATTCACTTAGCGTTCATGAAACCCTACTCCATACATGCTAGCTTTCTCTGCCTTTTAGAGATGAGGGACGGATGCCCAGAGAGGCCAGTCTATGTGCTGAAGGCCAGAGAGTAGTGGCAGAGACAGCTTTGGTGTCATAACCAGAGCCCCTTGATCTGTGGTCATCTTGCTAATGATAGAATTCCTACAGAGCTGCAAGTCCCCAGAGTGGACGGATGAGATCCTGATTCCCATTGTAGTATCATGCATTCCCCTTTATTTTATTTATTTATTTATTTATTTAATTTATTTTTTAAATTAAATTAAATTTAATTTTTTATGTAAATTTCTATGATTCATTAGTTGCGTATAACACCCAGTGCCCCATGCAATGCGTGCCCTCCTTACTGCCCATCACCAGCTTATCCCATTCCCCCACCCCCCTCCCCTCTGAGGCCCTCAGTTTGTTTCTCATACATTCCCCTTTAAAAACACAGCTTTGAAACTGATTGTTTAGAAATTGGGAAGAAAGTTAAGAAATACGGTACATACACTCGATTCTTGTTTTCATGGTAGTTATGTTCTGTAAAGTGACCAGGAACACCGCATTAGTGAATGTTGAACCACCACTCCTGGGGAAATGCAGCGTTGGGTTCCTGCAAGCCTCTGGTCCAGGTCTGTACGAATCTTGTTTTATAAGTCTTTCTCTTAAAGACGCCTTTTAAAATATATACTGTGGATTCATAAACATCAAACTCATGGCCAATAGCACTATAACTCATGCCTGAAGGAAAGCTAGCCACACACATATTTTTCTCCAGAAGGTTCTTCATAGCCTTCTTGCACTTACAGGCAGTGGATAGCAGCTCAGCACCGTGCTTGGGGCTCATTTTAAATGGCAAAATCGCCAACAAAAGGACAGAAATATGAAAAATGCAGCACTAAATAGACCACAATGAAGACTTTGTTTGCACTCTGAAGGTGGAACAAGAAGGCATGGCATTGGCTTGTGAGATCTCCATTCAAATGAGGGCACCTGGTGACCAGAATTTTCCCCACTCTGCGTATGTGTGCGAGTGACCGTGGAAGTGGAGCCCAAGGATTCCTTGTGGTGCTACAGAAAAATTCAGCCAACAGACAAATTCGCAAAGGTGGAGTCTGAGAATAATGAGGATCCGCTTGTTAATTACTAAGCAAAACAGCCAACACTTTCTTAGAATTTTAAGTATGAAATAGAAATCCTTTGAACCTAGTATATTTTAGGGATTGGGTGGTTCAAAAAATGATGAATTTCTGCAATAAATTTTCAAAATTTATGCAAAAAAGTCTCATTAGTTTTACAATTTCCAGCACGTAGTTGGATAGGGTTTGGAGTTTCCTAGAAGTTTTTCAGCTATCTCACTGGAAATGTAGAGCATTTCTATGAAGTGAGGAATACACTTAATATATAATCCTTATTTTTATATAAAGAAATCTATTATCAGAGAGGTTCCATAATAGAATAACATGTCAAATCTAAATGTTTTGGATCCCCCCAAAATAAAATTTTAATGCATTATAATTTTTTATATTTATGTATAAATATACATGTATTTAATTGTACGTAATACACATTATAATTACAGTTTGTCCACTGAGAATTTTCTTTTACTTACTTTATTTTATTGTTTGTTGAACATCTCACATATATACATTTTGATTTTTTTATTCTGCCTTATCTAATTTTTAAAATATTTTCTAATTTGCTCCATGTTCAAACACTAATGTTCTATAACTGAAAATTATATCTAGTTTTAAAAATAATTTCCAGGTAATTGGCTATTGCCCAGATTTTAAGAAGCTTTCTATTACTTAGGAATATATCACAAAATCTGATAAATGATTAACTCAAATCATGTCAGGTTTTATTCTCCAAAAAGTCTTGATTTCATATTTATTTCAACCTGTTTATGTACGTGTATTTCTAGCCTGTTGTATCAGTGCATATATACCTCGAAGATGTACTTGTGGAATAGACTCAGAATCTGCTCGATCCCTTGCCTGCGGAGGGAGGGACGGTAGGCTCGTCTTTGCTATCTCACGCCTCGGGGCTGCACAGGGAACCATCCCTGAGGACGCTTGCTCAGTTCTCCCCTCTTTCCTCATAGGACTTTGGGTAAAAGATATGCATTTGTTTCAGTTTTCTGAATTTTCACATCTGATTTTGCAATGTGGCTGCAGGTGCTCCATTACTCTGCCCTGTGAGCAGTTTCAAAGATGAGGCAAGTCTGCACGTTTTAACAGCCCATTGCATTTGGAACCATAGGAAACACGTCCCTTTAATTTGGTATTAATTATTTTGAAAGGAAAATAATTTAATTGAGTAAAAGACCCTAGGATGCTTCTACTTGAGAAAATGATATACCTGTGTTACTGATAAATCATCTTGGACTTTTCGTCTTTCCTACTGAAAAACCTGGGAGGATGTAATTTGATATTCCACATGTTCTGGAATTATTTAATAAACCTTACCCCATAAAGCGTATCTGTTAAACGTGGTTACAAGAAATGAGTAATGGACAACAGAAGGATAAAATGTCATTTTAATTAGTTTTATTTGTGGAACGGTGAATGAATTCTGTTTCATGCTACCAGGAGACCTTTCAAGGTATTTTTACTCCTTGCAATCAGAAGGCGTAGGGAAAATATTAGCAGATGGATAGTCATTTACTAAGCGAGGCTCAGCAATCTCTTTTATCATCGTTTCACTTCAGTAACAATGGAATGATTACTAGAAATTGCACTGAATGTTTTCTCAATCCTTGGCCTTTTATGTTTGAACATCTGATGTTCATAATTTTTGTGCCTGTTGGATAGAGTGCATCATGGACCGTGTCTAATGGGAAGTGCGGAACCAGATCATTTTAATGGGTGCTGCAGGAAACTGCTAGAAACCAACAGTTCTGTCATCACTGAGATAGTAAATGATATTTCAAAAACATATTGCTTACTTTGTGTTCGGTGGCTTACATTTATAGATCGAAATTGACTCATTCCCAAACGTTGTTCATTTGTCGCTTAGACCATTCTTGGGTTAAATACTAGTATAAAAATTTCATATTGTTTAGTTATAATTTATCCTTCCCATCACTTTGATCTGTTAAATATTAAGACATGGGGTACCCTGCTATTTAAGAAGGTGATATTCCTCCCTAGAAAATGAGCTATAAATCCAGACGGTTCAAGGTAAGTCTGATTTTCCAATAAGACCTGTGGCAGAGGGCCTGGCGTCATTATCAACTTTTTATGTAAATGACCCCACAAGCAATATTTAATCTCTCTCTTAGCAGTTTCTCTTACCTTCAGCTTCACCGATAAAGTAAGTTTCCAGGCTTGAATGCCTTTGGCTTCCAGCTCACAAATTAACTGTTGTTTTTTTTTCCTATTTATTCACAACCTTTTTCCATCCTGAAAACGAGTTTGTTTCCCTCCCTGAGCTAAATTCTCCCCCATCCTCTCTAGACTCTACTAACCTGTCAGAGGATTTCTCCACCACTTTTCCATCTCCCGATTCCATGGTCTTTCTATTGGACTCCTCCTTTAAATTCATATTATGTCGCAAAATCTCCCACTAATTAAAAAAACTGAGGAAAAGCCCGGTTAAATGTCTTTCCTGTTAATTGTCACCACAGTGTCTCTCTCATTTTTATAGTCAAGCTTCTCTGAGGAGCGGCATGCTTTTGGGGACCCACTTACCACCTCCCAGCCATACGTCACTGTGGCCAGGCTGCCTGTTGTCCCCGCAAGGACCCCGGCGTGGCCCTTGCCGAGAACACTTTTGACATTGCTGTGATGGATTTCATCATTTATCCTAATTTATTTGTCTCACTAGGTCTAAAAGCAAGTGGGTCAAAGAAGGAAATTGGGCAAACATCCAGTTTTTTTTTAACTCAAGGTTATATTTTTTGGGCTAATCAGAGTAAGAATTTGAAAGGAGTTACTCTGGCTTCTAAGCCCTGTTTGTGGCCATTAAACTTAGGAGCGTCTTTGCTTTATCAAGGTATCCTTGGCAAATAAGATTGTGTATTTCTTAAGTGTCCAGCATGACGATTTGATACAAGCATGCTTTGTGAGACGATGACCACAGTCAGGTTATTAACACATCCACCATTCATGTAGTGACCAGTAATTCTTTTTCTGTTGTGGTGAGAATGCTTAAGATTCACCATCTTAGCAACACTCGAGTGTACAAAACAATATTATCACGTAAACTCACCGTGCTGTCCATTCGATCAAGAGCCTGTCCGTCTGCAGCTGGAGGCTTGTGCTCTGACCAGCAGCGCCCCAGCTCCCCGACCCCAGCCCTTGCTAACCACCTTTCTACTGTCTGTTTCTATGAGTTTGACTTTTGTTGTTGTTCTTATGTTGTTTTTGTAAACCTGTCGTTACCTACCCTTCCCATCACTAAAATCTATGGTGAAAATTCTCCCTCAATACTCACAGTGATTGAGACCATAAAAGTGATTTCAGAAAACAGGCAATAATGTGTCCTTCATGATAAATCTATATAACTTGACATAAAATTCTTTGAAGAATGGGGAAATATATTACGTACCTTTCATAGGCATCTGACAGGAACGTGAGCACTTGAGGTTTTCCCCGACCTTGGTACGTTTGAGAAACACACTTTTCCACATCTAAGGTCCAAGGTCTAAGGAAAATTTCCTTAGGCTTCTCTGTTCATTTACTTAAGCTCCCATTTTTAGTAAATTATATTGCCTCTTCAAAAGTGCTTTTCAATATATAACATTTTTCGTCTGTATCTAAGATAATTAAAAAATTTAATAATTTGCATTAATATTGTAAAGCACTTAGATTGAATTTCTGAATATCCTTTCAGTAAGACGTTTTATTTTTCTAATTACAGAAGCAATTCACATTTATTTTAGAAGCATTGGAAAAAATAGAAAAACCAAAAGAACATAGAAGTCACCCACAATTCCACCGATCAGAGAAAGTCAATGTTAACATTTTAGTACACGTCCTCCTGGTTCTGTTTGCGTGGGCGAGTGTAACACACATGTAATACTTGGATTTGTGTTATATGCATATTGTCCTTTTTTTTTTATTTTTAAAGATTTTATTTATTTGAGAGAGAGAGAGAGGGAGAGAACGCAAGCAGAGGGAGAAGGAGAGAGAGAATCTTAAGCAGTCTCTGCACTGAGTGTGGAGTCGGATGTGGGACTCAATCCCAGGACCCTGAGATCACGACCTGAGCCGAAATCAAGAGTCAGACACTCAATCCACTGAGCCACTCTGGCGCCCCATATATTATCTCTTAAATGTCACAAAATCATTCTGTTTTTTAAAATATTTTGTCCAAACATGTATTGAGTGGCTGCATAGTGTCCCGGAGTTTAGATGCTGTCATACTTTTGGGTGACTTAAGCTGTTTCCAGCCTCTCACACTTAACGATGAGTAGTTTGTAATTCAAGAGAGCTGCGATTTACAGTAGAATGTAGTTATGTTTTATTTCCTCCAGGAGGTGGGTGGAATGAGTTGAACTCAAGAGGGCTCTGAGGATGTATATGGATGTCTGTACGTCTGCCTCTTTCTAAACCAGATGCGGTCAGCTGAGAAGTTTTTCTAGCTACTACCGATTGGAGTTCGGCAAATGAATTACGCTGTGATGCTCTGCTCTAAGACGGTCCTCACGTGAAATGAGTGGCCTGTACCCCTGGAATGCCCCTAGTAATGTCGTCCCTGGAAGCCTGACAGCACAACTACGGCCAGAGCCCTAGTTGAGGAAGGCTGTGCCATGGTGGCCTACAGCAGTTTCACACAGGGCCTGGGCTCCTGCTCTCGGGTCAGAGACGCCTGGCCGTGTTTACTCAGTGAGAAACACCACGTGACATTTCTGCTCTGCTTCGCTTCCCCCTCTGACCTTGCCTTCGCTGTTACGGCTCAAGAAAGGCTTTGGAATGATGAAGTATCACCCCTTTGTGGGTATCAAAGCGTGAGAGTCATTAAACAATACAGTGACTTTCAATATGGAACACGCCTTCTGTGTCGAGGGCACCAGACTGGGTGCAGGGCCGTGAAGGAAAACACCAGGAGAGGGACCTCTGTGTTAGAGGCTGCAAGTGGAGGTGAAGGCCCTGTACATGAGACATGCATGGCGCTGGATGAAAAGATGTAATGAGAAAGGAGTAAGAGATGGACTGAGTCTCATTTCCACATAGAGAGAGCTAACAATTTTAACCCAAAGGTCAGTCAGTCAAATGTTGTGGAATTCAGAGGAAGAGGATTCTGATTGGAACCCAGAATAACCCAGTTGGGACTAGTGGCACAGGTAGAGTAAACTTCATGACATTGTTGAGCGGACCTTGCAATTTGGGGACGGCATGAATAAGGCTTATAGTTTAGGATGGTGAGTTGTAGACGGTGTTTTGGGTTTTGCCTGGCTGAGTGGCTGTTGTGGAATCCCACCGAGAGAGCGATTAGTCTCTAGACCAGTAGTATCTTGAGTGGTGGGAAATACCGTGGAGTTGCTGTCTGTGAGACTGTCTCTATTGAATAAACGCCGAAGAAGAGCGACCAGCTTTGACCAGCGCCTGGTGTGGGGAAAGGGCATGTGCAGGACAGGGGGTTTGGGCTGATCACCAAGGTGAGATGTGAAGGGGGAGCCAGGTGTGTTCATCAGGTGGAGGCAGAGGACAGAACGTCCCAGACCGTTGAACAGGTTGTGTACAGACTCCTTGATGAGAAAAGAAAGGGCAGGTGTCGAGGAGGCCGGAGTTGGCTGAGGAGAGTGGGAAGAGCATGGTGAGGAGGGAGAGGTCATTGGGACCCAGTGAGATGCAAGGGGAGCCTGGACTGGAACCAGCGATGAGCTCTGTGTGGGGGTCGGTAAGTACATGGTCAGATGGTCACATGGAAATGACCTGTCTTAGCATGGTGGGATTGTCACTGCAGCTTCCTGAGGCGAGGTGAGTGTTCGGACCAGGGTGGTGAAGGGCATGAGCAAGTCTGGAAAATGGTTATAAAACAGTGCAGATAATATGGTCCTGTTGTATAAGAAATAATAGTATATTCATAGGATCACATATATGTCCATTTATAATTATATATAGATACACTGTGGACAGTTTTATAAAGCTGATATCATAATATCCATACTTTACAGCCCAATAAATACATGTATAAACAGGACAGCTTGCAAGGGTGTATTAAAATTTATCTACTAGCCGTGTGCTGAGAATATTGAAATAGAATGCTATAACTGTTGCCTTAGAGATTCTTATAAATTTCTAAGACACCGGTTCCCACAAATATAATAAATTTAACCTTTAATATTAACCTCAAATGTTCTTAGAAACTTGTAATTTAAAAAGTAAATTCTACCTATTGGAAAAATATAACACATTTTAGCATGGCCCAGCAAATAAAAGCATTTTAATAGGATTATTAATTATAATATAAGAAAATTCTGAAAGAAATATGTTACATTAAAGCAATATCAATTAAGTATTTACCCGCTTTCAAGCACATTACATCTGTGATAAATTTAGTATGAGAGCAGTGCTTTGAAATTTTTATCTTCGACGGTCTTTCGAATATCCCATTTCTAATACTGGAAGATAATTTATAATAGGAATTTCAACACATTATTGATGGTTGAAGGGTATAGGTAGATCAGAAATATCTGTCATTCGGTCATCTGGGTGGCTCAGTCTTTGAGTGTCTGCCTTCAGCTCAGGTCATGATCCCAGGTCTTGGGATCGAGCCCCGTGTCCTGCTCCCTGCCCAGTGGGGAGCCTGCTTCTCCCTCTCCCACTCACCCTGCCTGTGTTACCTCTCTCACTGTCTCTCTGTCTGTTAAATGAATAAATAAATAAAATCTTAAAAAAAAAGAAAAGAAATATTTGTCATCCAAGTTCCGACAGTCACGCTTAGAGACGATTTTATGATAAAGTTGGTGTTGAAGTATGATCATGTCAGTATTAACTTGGCACTGCTAACATATGCACTGCACCATCAGACCACATACAGCCACTTTTTACAAGGGAGATGCCTTGACTTTTGGTTTTTATTCCCTGTAGGTCGATGACTGGTGTCCCATGCAGATTTTGTCCCGTCTGTGTGTCCTCTAGGGAGAGCTTCCTTGGGAGTTTATAATTTACCAGTGATGACTTGAATTGAACCATCTCTGTAAGAGATCACTGTTACGACAACCTCTTAGTTCTGAGGCGGTTAGATTTTCATACAGTCTTTTCAGCTAACAGGAAAAGGATCAAGTCATTTCCATTACCATGAGCAGATGGAGAAACGTTGGTCTTTTGTTTCCAGTCAAGGGAGCTCCCTCTTTGACTGCATTGAAAGATCAGGCCTGGCTGTCATACTAGCTGTTAGCTGTGGGTGATGGAGTATTTTTTACTTAATTCAGAGCTCATCCCAGGGACTTGGGTGCAGTGTTTATGAAGTGTTTATGAAGAAATCAAGCTCCACAAAATCGGAAATTCCTTCATTGTCAAATACAAAGAAACATGGAATCTTCAGAAACATTTTTTTAAAGATTTTATTTATTTATTTGAGACAGAGAGCATGAGCAGGAGAAGGGGCAGAGGGAGAGGGAGAAGGAGACTCCCCTCTGAGCAGGTAGCCTGATGCGGGGCTCCATCCCAGGACCCTGAGATCATGACCTGAGCAGACGCCTAACCGACTGAGCCACCCAAGTGCCCCCAGAAACATTCAGTCTTTAAACCATGTTTCAAAAGCATGTTATCGTACCAGGATATAACTATCCCTTATTTTGGGGGGATTCATAAACACCAGACCCAGAACAGTGCATATTTCTGACCAGTGCTTGAATGCAATATCTTTGCTGTCATTCATGATTCTTGACACCCTTATTTCTTTTTCAATATTATATCTGTTACAGCAACCAGATCTGGGTATTTTAATATTAATAAAAATATGATGTTAGGTAACTTTAGATTTTTTTTCAGATTCACTGAAGATATTATGAGATCTATACTTTTATGTGTATATATAATTTAATTCAGAGAGTTTGAGCCAGGACTTGCCAAATGAAAATCACTCTTTGACAGATTTTGTAGGCTATGTTCTCTTGATGATTGAGTCTGTTTAAAAAAAAAAATCATAACATCTTTCTGAAGATTTTTACTTAAAGAACTGTCTAATTTGCAGATAATATAGCAGAATTTCAAGATTCTCTGTGGAAGTGTGAATAGCCGTTAGTAGTTTTTGGGTAGATGGGGCAGGAATGACTGTCAGGAAACACACACATTATCTCCCTGTGTCTACGACCGTTCGCATATTTTTGACATTGTGTCTGGTGGGCACATGGTATTCTGTGCTATTTATCACGTTACTGGCCAGCTGGGACTCCGGAGAAATGCAGCGATCCGTGCTACCTGGGAACTGGGGAGGAAGGTGAGGGGGTATCAAAGGAAAGATGTGAGTGGGAAACGTGCTGTCAAACTAAGATGCATTTGAATTGAGCTCCCTCTGCCCGCCCCGGGGGCATGTGAATATGCAGGAGAACTTGGTATGAGAACCATCTGGCAGACAGAAGAGCTTAGGCTCTTTTCTGCAGTAATTGAAGACGTGTAGTAAAAACTTTGGGTTCAAACTTTGAGAACTAGAAGAGAGGTGGAAGCCTATGTAGGAGCAAAGAATTTATCTAGTAACAGATAGGAGAACTTTTTGGCTTGAGAAAGTAAATTAAAAAAAAAAAAGGCTGAGCCGAAATGATGCCACAGAAAATCCAATTACCATTCAGTATTTTCCATCAGCCTAGAAGCAGCAGAATGGAATAAATCGGAAAGTTTAATTTCTAAGTATCAGTAGAAGCAAGAGAGGTGTTTGATGGTGGCGTCCACGTGACTCTACGGCTGGGACAGACGGAAGAGAACTCTGCCAGGAAGCCCAAGGCAGCAGAGCTGCCACGGCTGGGAGGTTGTACAGCATGGAGCCTCCTCTTAGGGGCCGTGCGAGTAGGTCCAGCTTCAAGGGCTGCTTTCCACACTCACCTGTTCCCAGGCTCAGCAAACATCGGTTCTAGATTTGCATTGTTGGACCTGACACTTGCCTCTCCTGCTGGGGGGAGCAGTTACCCCCCGGGAGACACAGTTGCCACCTGCCTCCATTCTCAAATAATGAAACTGGTAAATAAAGGGGTCACCGTAGAGAAGGATTAGGGCATCCCCAGTCCAGACGCATCTTGATGAGGTCTTCACAGACCCTGCCTGGAACTCGATGGTCTAGTTCAGCAGTGCCCAGAGCCCTTGGGTCACGGGTTCACCTCTTGCTCTCACCGATCTGCCATACGGAGGCTTCACAGTGCTCTGAGGCAGTGTGGGGTTCCAAGAGGGATAGAGAGTCAGCAGGACCCCAAGCACCTTAGACAGATTCTCTTACAACCATACTGTGCCATGAAATGCAGGTAGAAGCTGAGGACACTTTTCAGGGAAGCCCGAGGGGAGAAAGGACACCCACTGCCTGGGGAGTTGGCTGCACGCACAATGCAGTCTCCTCATCTCCATGACTCCTCTGAGTAGAGTGTAGTTGGCAATGTAAATACTTGACGGCGGAATGTTTGAGATCAGGGAGAGTTCATTGGAAGGTCACCAATAATGAGAAAATCTCAAAAATGGAATATTTTAAGAGACTTCACTTTTTTTTTTAAATTCAATTATCCAACATGCAGTGAGTACATCATCAGTTTTGGATTCAGTGTTCAATGATTCATCAGTTGCGCACTACGCCCACTGCTCATCACATCACGTGCCCTCCTTAATGCCCATCACCCAGTTGCATCTCATCTCCAAGTGAGATGACACTTGATCTTACTGATATCATTTCCTGGCTTTACACAGTCAGCAACACAGCCTGGCAGGGATTCACCTGGGGTTTGTCTATTTCCAAAGTTCATGTCCATCCCCATTTCCGCCACCCCTCTGTATCTACTGTCTTTCTTGTGCTTTGATGCCAGGGGGGATTATTTTGTGATTTTAACTGGACTCCTTAAATAAACACCTTGAAGGTAGATTCTTTGCCTTAGAGTTTTTATACCACTACTGCATCCTCCTCTGAGAACTGTCGATACTGAAATGCCAAAGGAGACCTCAAAACCTGGAATAGAATTGTGGGATTTCAGAGTTTGGCAGGGACCGTGTCCCATCACCTCATCAAAAGAGGTACTTGAACTGTCCCAGGTGTAACGATGGTCTGGGACTGGGTTTGGAGAGGAAGCCACCTCTCTACCGTGCAGAACACCACTGATAGATCTGCTCAGCGGTCCTTGACTCGGGATGGATGTCATCTTCTCCTGTGACAGTCAGATTATCTGCTCCTCACTGGTACTCTTCTCTGAATTAGTATAAATTCTAATGTCTATTTTAGAACAAGGGCTTCAGAGGGGAGGGGGTGGGGGAATGGCATAGGCTGGTGATGGGTAGTAAGGAGGGCACATATTGCATGGTGCACTGGGTGTTATACACAGCTAACGAAACATGGAACTTTACATCAAAAACCAGGGATGTACTGTATGGTGACTAACATAATATAATAAAAAATATTATTATAAAAAAAAAGATTTCTTCTAATGGTAATTGGAAATTAACCCTAAGACAAATTTGAAAAAGCCATTATAAAAATGGAGGATGTTTAAAGGTGTATTATTAAATAAACCCTTATAAATTCCATATCAAAAGAAAAAAAAAGAAAGAAGAGAAAGCCATGTTTAATATGCTGTAAGCTCTCAGTCTTCCTCTCAAACTCAGGATAAAAATGGAGATGCTATTTTCAAAAATATCTCTGGTTAACTTATGATGTGAATTCCTTCCTTCCTTCCTTCCTTCCTTCCTTCCTTCCTTCCTCCCTTCCTCCCTTCCTCCCTTCCTCCCTCCCTCCCTCCCTCCCTCCCTTCCTCCCTTCCTCCCTCCCTTCCTCCCTTCCTTCCTTCATCAGGTACATTTTTAATGCTATGTGCCTGGTGCTATGCTTGCTCCTAAGGATACGTGAGCAGCACGAAAAACAGGGTCTTTGGCCCTAAACATTGATACTCTTGTGTAGTAGAGAAAGTAAAAAGTGAGCATAAAGACTAATTTGTTTCTTAGTGTATAATCATTAATATATTTACATCAGTGATTTTCTGCTTGCCATGTGTCAATCTCAGCTTCCGGTGAGGGCTGTGATGGGGTAAGTATGTGGACCTCGTCCACAGGGCCCTAGGCACACGTGGACTCAGACGCAAGGGCTCCTCACCGGAGGCAGTGCTTTTGCAAGAACATCACCTGAAACGCTGGTGAGTCCCTGTGGGTTTAGGGTGTAGTGATGAGAGTGAAGGAAATGTTGATGATTTATTTTGAAGGTGAAATCAATAGTAACACAGGGTTTTTTGATTTTTTAAAAAAGATTTTATTTATTTATCTTTAGAGAAAGAGAGCATGGGAAGGGGAGGAGCAGAGGGAGAAGCAGACTCCCCGATGAGCAGGGAGCCCGGTTCAGGACTCAGTTCCAGGACCCTGGGATCACCACCTGAGCCGAAGGCAGCCCCTTACCCAACTGAGCCACCCAGGCGCCCTGCAGGGTTTTTTTTAATGTTAAAGAAGGAGAGAGAATTTAAATATGACTCCAAGCCTTCTGTGTTTGGGAAATTGGAAGGGGCAATGCAAACACGAGTGGAGAAATACTTTTCTGTGGGAGGGCCATGCGTTCCTTGTTGAACATGTCAATGTCAGGATCCATGAAAGATGCACCCGGAGAAATCTAGGAGGCAGTTGGTCCCGGGGCGAGAGAGAGAGGGAGGGAGGGAAAGAGAGAGAAAGTCTTATATGCACACATATGGGAACAGAAGCCCTGGAGTAAATCAGATCAACCTGTCAAAATGTGAAGTCCGAAAAAAGAAAGAACATTTAAAAGAGGGTCCGAAGTAAACTAAGGACTGTTAGAGAAACAGGAATCTGCAGAGAACACTGGAAAAGAGAAGCCAGATTTGGAAGGCAAACCAGAAGCGGGTACTGTTGTGAAGTCCAGGAGCAACGTGCCGGGAGCATTTCCTTGTGCATGGGGGAACTGGAATTAACAGAAGCTAGTCATTCAAACATGGAAAAGGAAACACTAGGAATGTTGCAAACTGCATCCCTAGTTCAGATTCAAGGACCTATAAACTGCGTGGTTTCCCCTTCTTATGTGTATAGATACTGCAGTGAGGAACCTTCAAAGTGTAATAGAATATGTTAGACTAAAGAAAGAAAGAGAAAAAAAGAGAGAGAGGAGCTGGTACCATAAGGCACCAGAGATAAATCACACATGGAGACCATTAGCGCAAAGTATTTAGGGACAGAAAATATAAACTGCCCATATTCACAGTTTGCTGGGAAACAGACCTGGAAAAGTCTGCATTTTCGCAGAGCAAAGTATGGAGTGTTCAGATTAACACAATATGATTTTCTCTAAAGACGTATTTATTTATTTGAGAGAGAGAGAGCGAGAGCATGTGCAAGAGTGGGGAGAGGGGCAGAAGGAAAGAATCTTCAAGCAGACTCCTGTTGAGCACCAAGCCCACTCAGGTGGGGCTGGATCTCAGGACCCAGGAGATCATGACCTAAGCTGAAACCGAGAGTTGGAAGCTTAACCAAGTGAGCCACCCAGGTGCTCCGAAGATAGGCTTTTGAACAAGCAGAGTACCCTGACTGGTATTGGAGAAAATTATATGAATAATCAACGAGGGAGGAAGACACTGGCTCATTTCGTGCAAGGTCTTAGTGAATGAATGTTGTGTGGTTCACACAAAACCCTAATATGAAGGGAAACGAGCGGCTTAGTAGGACATGTAATATAAGAGACTTGCACAATACCTTGAAATTATGTTCAATTTACCCTAACCATAGGGGGCTCTTTACTACTGTGGAACCCGTGATTTCTTGTCTTAGCTTTTTCTCGGAAACACTTATTCAATATGCTTGCTTATGAAATTGTATCTTTTAACTGGATGGTTGACCTTTAATTATATCGTGGCCATTCATTGATTCAAACGTTACTCAGGCTCGCTCACCAGATAATCATCGACTTGTCTAAAGCTTTGCTCCTCACTCTTGACTTTAGATTTGAAACTTGCCACGGACCCCAGAGAATGGTCATATGTTTTCATCTCCTTTCATAGTTTTTGTTCATTGTTTGTTTTGAAAAATATTTTCCTCAATATAAATATCACACATTTATTGTAGAAAACTGAAAGAAACCCATACATGTAAAGAAGAAAATTAACAATCACTAATAATTCCGTCACATAGAGATAATCACCAATTATGTTTTGATGTGTTTTGTAATCTGTCTCTCCTCTTCCCCATGTGTTAGAATTTATACAGAATTTAGATGATATCCTGTGTATGAATTGGTAGCCTATTTTTTTTTTTTTTTTGGAGCAAAATGGTGGTGTTATTAAAGCATTGGAACAGGACCCTTGGGCAGAAAGAGCTGCTGCCCTGGGGTTGTGAGGGCTGGCTGATTATATACTTGAGAGTTGGGGGAGGTGAGGAAAAGGGAGGTTTTCAAAAGGGCTCTTACATGCTAAAGAGGACCGGAGATACTGGAGGCCTTGCCATTGTCGATTGAAGGTTGTTTCCCCTCTAGTAATGATGCTGGAGAAGGTCATGTTCTACGCAACTAATGAATCATCGAAATTTACATCAAAAACCAGGGATGTACTGTATGGTGACTAACATAATGTAATAAAAAAATATGATTATCAAAAACAAACAAACAAAAAAAGCCAATGAATAGAAAGGAAACTGGGTAGGGTTAGGCCAACATTTCCTTCCTTTGAGGAAGGGGGATTGACCACACCTTTCTCCAGAAGCCTGTCACCTGAGGCTTAAGACCAGAGGCTGAGCTATTTGCCTTTAACTGGCCAGCAGGTGCCCGGTTTTGCTGTTTATGAGAAGAGGTCATCTAAGGGAGAGGTGTCGCCCAGGGAGGAAAAGAAAGAGTCCGCTTTTACTCACCCTTCCTTCGGTGGAAGTGTTCCCAGGTTTCGGCACTGAAATGATGTGAGAGAGCAAGGTTCTTGTCTCACGGAGTCGAAGAATGAATCTTGAGGACAAAGGAGAGTGAGTAAAGCTGATGTAGGAGTGACGTTAGGGTTTGAAGCCTAAGACCAAGAAGGAATTCTTGAGATGTCTTTGGTGCAAAATGGTGGTTTGTTAAAGCCCGGGGACAGGACCCGCGGGCAGAAAGAGCTGCTGCCCCAGGGTTGTGAGGGGCGGCTGATTATATACTCGGAAGTTGGGGGAGCTAAGGAAAAGGGAGGTTTCAGAGGATTTTCATATGTTAAAAAAAACTCACGGGATACCTGAGGCCTTGCCAATGTGAGGTAAGGTGGTTTTTCCCTCTAGCAAGGCATTAACGTGAAGCTAGCTGGGAGCTTCCTGGAGGAACATTACACTCTGCCCACTTGAAGTATCTGTCAATGGGCTGCAGGTTATAAGGACTTTTAATCGTATCTACATTTCCTTCTGGAAGGCAGTTTATTGATAAAAATGCTTTGTTCTTGTAGATTGCTAAAATATTTGTAAACTGAGGGAGACTCATGTCCTTCAGGATTTTGATCTGTACACGTGAACTCTCTGTTTTTCCTTTCCTTAGCTTTCGGGCAGCCAGGAGAGCCTGAGGAATGTCACATAGATCCCATGGGGAGGGGGGTTGTGGGGGGTCACCTTCTGCTTTGTCCTCAGCTTGCCTTCTGCTCCCTCATCAAAGCGATAGTTGAAGTGAAGATACAGAAAAAGCTCTCAGGAGTGAGAGGGTCCCAACAGGGTTGCCACTGAGGGCTTTTAGGGATGGTCTTTTATAGAAAGCTGACTGGGGAACTTAAATCCTTTTAACATCTCTATTCATACCATCATAGAGCAAGGACTAGTGAGAGCACCTTCAATGGCTTACTTCCTTTTTAGGATTGGGTAATTTTCTTGGTCAAAGTAGCTGTTATAACAAGACCCCACCTCTGTCACCTAGGACAGGGTGGTCTGGTTTGTTCCCTTATCTCTGGTTTCCTTTCATCTCCTGCATTTTTGAATTTTGTGAGCCTGATCCCATGGCTTCCTACCTATCTCTCCCTACCTTGCCCAGCCTGTCTCTTACTCAGTAAGGCCTTAAGGTTAAGACAATTGGGAGTTTCCGTGAGGAATGTCACACATATCCCACCCTGGACTGTGTGTGTGTGTGTGGAGGGGGTGGTTTGCAGGGTGTCAGGTTCTGCTTTGTCCTCAGCTTGCCTTCTGCTCCCTCATCATTTCCCCCGTGAACAATTTTGACCCACAAATCCTTTAGATTGTTGAAGGTGGAAGGTTTCATCATCTGTAATGTCTTCCTGCTGGATAGGGGTGTGGAGATGTCCCTGTCTATGGGCCAAATTGGTTAGCTGGGGAAAGTATAGGGCAGTTACAAAAGGGGGAGGCAGCTGAATCCAACACAGACAACACAGATGAACCTCCTAGAGTAGAAGGGATCATCTGTCAGCTGGAAGTTACGGCGGTGAGGGAGTCTTGGCACTAGGCAGGGAGACACAGGAAATAACAATAAAATAAGGTTAATATTATGAGAAAGAGAAGTCGGAATAAAAGACCTTTGATAATTTTCCTCCAATCTAGGAGTTTAAGGTAATCCCTGAAGGAAAGAAAGATCCTTTAAAGTGCCGATTTGAGTATTCATGTCAGTTAGAAACCCAGAAATATTTTGGTGGCAATGTTCAATGTATACACAGCATTCTGTTTTTATCATAGCGCATGGTCTCCCTTGTGCAACAGGTAAGACATTGAATGCCGTTCTATTAGGTAGAACTGCTTCACACGTTTGTATTACTGTAGTATTTAATAGAGAAATGTTATTTGTATTCCTTTAGTATTTAGTAGAGAAATGCTACTTTGAGCGTCGTTTAGGACTTCGACCAGGTACCTATTAAGAGCTTCCATGTGCTAAACAACATCTTCCAGTCTCAGAAAGGGAACAGAGATGGATGCTAGGTGGTCATACCAGTGAGACACAAAACGTGTCCACCATCGTTTTAAATTTGGAAGGTTGGCTGGGTTGATAGTGGTTTTCATAATGCGTCCATCTTTTTATACACACGGTCTGTACATCTCCAGGTCTTACAGTTTCTTCGACAGTATGGTTCGGTGATACGCAGTTGGATCCTACAATTGTCCTTAAGTATTCTCCTATTTTAGACATTCTATACAGATTTTTATTACTTTTTCTATGTTTACGACACTGTTATTACATCGTTTCACGATCCTGGCAATACGTGCTTCGTGACATAAATAATTTTATGTGTAGCACTGTTTTCCCTTTAGGTTTGTGTCTGTCATACAAGCCAGTATTTAGAAAGCCAGATAGTTCTACCGGGCTTGTTGGACGACTTTTCAGATTAGCTGTGTCCTTCCCTTCAGCTCTTCTCTTCACATTTTTCTTCCCAGATACAATCACTCTGAACTCTTTCAGATGATCCCTCTGGTTTTCATATCTATTTCATGTTAAATAACTATGTTTATGTCACTACACGTTGACTTTTCATCTTTAGTCTGGAAGATGGGGATTGAGCCCGTGGTCACTGCTATGCGCCCACCAAACTTCTGTCATATGTAGAAACGTGTCCGGACTGCTTTAGCATGGCTGTAAATGCTTGCCACACCAGTTCAATTTCAATTCTTCTATTCCCCTTTCTTTCTGACATACTTTGTTTTCTTGATCTGGTTTGTTACTTAGCATGGCAGTGGTGCTGCCCAGAAATATTTATTGACCTCAGGATGTTTACTGAGGGAGCTGTAAAAACCTGTTCCAATATCATTTCAACTGTTATAAAATTTTAAATGGTTGTAATACAGGTTTTAAAATTTTTATTACCATAAAAATTCACAGTCATTAGAATCTCAAAGTACATTTTAATTATAATAAGGGGCTTAATACATAGTTCTTAATGAATGAATGGATTCCCCAATGGTATTGCCTCCTACATTAGGAGCTAACAGTGCAGAAGCCGGAGGAAAGTTGCATGCTTTTAGTTTTTCTTCTGTGCTTAAATAGCGCAAACCCACGGGAAAGTCTCTGCTTGAGACCAGAGATGAATGGATCTTCTGCCTCAGTTCCTTAAGTTTTCATGATTGTGGGCAGGTGGAAGCTCAGCAGTCCTCTGGTTGGTCTGATTCAAGTACAAGAGAGATGGCCTGTGGCAGGAAGATGGGTTCTTCCTTCTCAGCCCCATTCACTGGTGGTCATCAGGGGTAATTCACTCTGTTACAGGTTTCTGCTGGTGCACACCCTACCTGACACCCTCTCTCCCTGACTGCCACAGGGCTTTCAACTGGGATGTCTCAGCTGAGCCTTGGGGAGAGAGGTGGTGATCCAATGTCTTGCGGTTTTGAGGGTTTAACAGTTTCTTGACCTGTTCCTTTTAGTGGCATACATATTTCAGAATGAGAGGGGTTGCTTTCTGAATGTACCCTATAAAAATTCTGACAATTGCCCAATTCGACAGTAATAACAAGCCTCTGTCTTTCCTGATTGCATTGGTGGCCCTTTGGGTCAGTGCCTGTTATTCTTTTTGTTCAGTGAGTTTAGGTTTCATTTTTGGTGGAGTCTTACGGTTTTGTTTGTCTTTTTATAAAAGCAGTTCGCTGTCTTTGTTCTGATTTGTTTGAAGCTTTAGCAGTTCTTTGGAGTTTGTCCTTGAAGACAGGGCAAAATTGCTAAAAGTTTTCTTTTCATTCTCAAATAATTGGTTGTAAGCAGTAGTGAAGGGTCTATAGTGTTTTCCTGGGTCACTGGCTGGAAGATAGACTTTCAAAAAACTAAGTAGTAAATTACCTGGAAATAAATGAATTGAACAAATTTTTGGGCGATCTCTTTCAGAAGTGCCTGTAAGTTTCTACTTATCTTTCATAAAAGTGTTTTGCTACACGTGGGCTCTTTTTAAGGAACAGATTTACAAAGCGTTCCTTTATACATCTCCAAGCACATGACATTTATGTCAATAGTAGTGATAATAGAGGGCATTCTGGTATTTTTTTCTGATTTGTATTAGATGCTGCACTTGAAACTTTTAACATTGTTGGACCTGCATATTCTGGGCATGATGTTTTAGAAGTATTTCTTGCCTTTGACTAAATTATTTTGCTTCCCCATTGCTGGTTTTGTCAAAAATATCATCTCGTAAGAGTGAGGGGAAGAAGGGAAGCCATCAAATCAAATCTACCATCCTTAGCATTTCAAGGAGCGCAGGCTGAACTTCCCGGCCTTCTCTCTTTCCAGCTGTTTCATTCTGTCCCCATTCTGAACTTGAATTCAGGACCCAGCTAACATCTGTGTGCAGAGAATAATGGGTGATTTATTAGAGTATAGCTCATGGTTGTCTTTACAGATACTAGATTTAATAAGATAGTCTTTGTTTTCCGATTACTTTTATTAGTAGAGCCGATTGAGTACCTACTGTATGTCAGCACTGTGCTGGGCTTATACTGAGGTAACTGGCGTGTCCATTAACTAGTAATAGTTGGCTCCACTTTGCAAACTGTGGGGCAGAATTAGGTGTATTGCCCTTGGTCTTGAAGCCAGTGAGCAGCAACCCGGCACTCGGCATGGACCCTCTGATGCCAAGCCTCATTTCGTTGTGTCAAGAGAACTTCCCTCCCCCTTTCCTGCTTCCTGCAGGAAACACCCTTGACTGTCATGTCTGTGTTTTGCAGCTCCCTGAGTTCTCATGTCCCACTTTCCATTTCTGAATAGTGTCGCCAAACTTACCCCCTCAATGAATGCAAGATACTGGAAATACACAATTAAATTTTTATGGACTTCTATTTTAGAAGCCCCATGTAGACTTTTTGTTCTTATCTAAATATGTGTTTCTTTCTTTTGAATGTGCATTTCTTGAGGATAGCAACTTTTATTGTTCAGTTAATACAAGACTCCATGAATAGTTCAGCAGTGAATATTGTCACGCTTCCCAAACACGGTATTTTTGGTCAAATTAATTCAAAAAATGTGGAGACGATCTTTAACTGGTTGGGGTCCGGATGACATGGGCACTTGAAGCCTTGAGAAAGAGCTGAGGTGATCCCTCTGATCCCGCAGTACAAGTCCCAGTATCCTTAAACTAAAAACCTGCAGAATGCTATTAGCATGTGTTCTGACCTAAGATAATTGCTCGTGCATTATACATTCGTTTGGGACAAACTTCATTTTTTTCCTGCTAGCACATAATGCAAAATTTTCTACAGAAAGAAGAGAAAGCATCTGCAATTCAAAAGCACAAAACATCCGCTCCCAGAATTTTCTATTTTCCCTATCATGTTAGATGCCAGCATTTTTATATTTAAGTGGGATATTTTGTGGCAGGATATTTGAGGACTATGTAAATATTCTATTCCTCATCAAAGTTTCCTTCAAACTTCCGCCTTTCCAGCACCCAGGAACACAGTGTTAGCATCCCTTGATGATTCTCATTTGAATCAATTATGACTAGAGCGAATGCCAGGTTCTAACCTTGTCATTCCTCCTGCATGTATTAGTTGGGATGCTGTTTTAAGGAAGAGCCTTTTCTTCTCCCCTCTATTCAGGTATTCATGTGTTTGTTGATATCAGCATGCACTCATGGGTTCCCAGCTATAGTTCTGCTGTGCAGAAACCTGGCAGACCTCACCTCTGCCAGTGGTCAAGGTTAATGCCATCAGTGATGGGACCAAGGGACATCATGCACCCGCCCGATAGGGTATGATGGGATAAACGTGCCGTCCCCTCTGTGGTTTGCCTGCCAAAAACCTTGTAAGGACATCTGAGAGAAGGTCTTGAAGAGACAGAGGGACTGTTCCAAATTGGAGGGAATTAAAAAGAAAGGACAACTGCACGCACTGGGGGATGGTGGATTACCTCCTGAGCCAGGGGAAATAGCTGTCAACGATACGATTGGAAACATTAATGAAATTTGGGCATGCATAGTGGTTTCAATAATAGTGTTTAGTAATGCTGAATTTTCTGATGCAATAACTTTTATGCACGAGAATTACCTTATTCTTATGAAATACATATTAAAATATTAGGGGTGATGGGACATGGTACCTGTGACTCACTTTTAAGAGATTCAGGAGGGGCTCCTGGGTGGCTCAGTCAGTTAAGCATCTGACTGTTGGTTTCAGTTCAGGTCACGATCTCAAGGTTGTGGGATCGAGCCCCTCATCAGGCTCCATGCTCAGCTTGGAGTCTACTTGGGATTGTCTTTTTCCTCTCTCTCTGCCCCTCCCCCTACTTTTGCGTATACACGTGTGAGCACACACACTCTCTCTCTCTCAAATAAATAAATCTTTTAAAAAAAAGAGATTCAGGAAAAATAGAGAGTGCAAAAATAGGGGGAAAGTGTAAATTGGTGAAGTTGGGTAAAAAGCAGAGTATAAGTTTCCTAGGGTTGGTATAATAAAGTGCCACAAACGAAAGGGCTTAAAGCAACAGAAATTTATTGTCTCATAGTTCTGGAGGCCAGGAGTCTAAACAAGGGGTTAGCAGGGCCTCACCCCCTCTGCAGCCTCTAGCAGAGGCTCCTTCCTCGTCTCGTTCAGCTCCTCGGGGCACCTGGTATTCCTTGGCTGCTGGCTGTGTGGCTCCGATCTCCGCCTCTGTCTTCATGTGGCTGCCTTCCCTCTGTGTGTGTGTGTGTGTGTGTGTGTGTGTGTGTGTGTGTGTGTCCCCAGGGACCCTCATCTTAACTTACCTAATTACATCTGCACCCACCCCATTTCCAGTAAGTCCACCTTCACATCTACTAGGGATTAGGACTTTAGTGTTCCTTTTTGGGGGGAGATACAATTCAACCCCTAACAAGTATACAGGAGCTCTTTGGACTGCTCTTCCAACTTTAACAAAACTTGAAACGATATCGAAATAGAGTTACCAGGAAGTGTTAGCCTATAAAAAGTGGCATTTGCTTATTAAGATGCCATCAGGTACCTGCCATTAAAATTCCAGTATTAACGTGTTGGAGCATTATTACTAAATGAAAGGGCTGGCAAGTCTATTCACTGGCATTCAGCTGTTACATACAGCAACCGCTACAGTGTTTGCTTACGGGAAAGGTGCACTTATGGGTTCGTATGTCATCTGCTAGGCAGTAAATAAGATTCCTATCTGGTGGGTGGGGGGGTGATATAGTTGAGTTAGGACATAGGTTAGGACAGGCTGGAGTTTGGGCGGCCTTCCGTAGAGAAAATGTGCTCAGGGCTCCCCGTAGGAACCGTCCCGTCCTCAACTGAAGGAAGTATTTGAGGAGTAGGATTTTGCATAGATAGCATTGGATGCTTCATGTTCCTGATGAAAACCAAGCTCGATGTGATTGATTGTCTTGAGGCCGAACTGAGGGCCTTGCCTCTCTGTATTGTACAAGGATCACGTTTTGGTTGAGCTGTTCTCACTAATGCAAGTTTTTCTTAATGTGGAGTTTCTTCTTTGAATAAGACAAAGGATAATGATGACTGTCAGTATAAGAAGTTTGACATCTGGGGGTCATGTGTAGAAACATAGAACTAGGAAGATGTTTTGCACACACACGCACCTGCGTGGGCACACACACCTCCCAGGGCGTACTGTGCTCACGGGCACCGCGTATGAACGAGAACGTACGTGTGTCCTCCCATCTATTCTCACTCTTGCTACCCTTTTTACACAGCTAATTCCGAAGCCACCTGTCTTCAGAAAGTACAGCGTTCAGTTATTTTACGATGTAGGCTTTGGGAGACGCGTCGTGATGGCTTAGACAGTTGTTCTTGTACAAAAGAGTAGGTGCGACCTTGGACACGCCTTGTCCTGTGTTTGAAACTCTAACCTAAAGCCCTCACCTCATCCTGCTTCTCATGTCCTGGAATGAAACCGTGGTGGGCACCGTGCAATGCACACACCGACACACGGGGAAATGAAAGTTCATGTTTGCTGTTGGCGCCCACGTTCTGTACTGGAAATAGTGAGCCCCACATCCACGGAAACAATGTAATTAATATGTGGCACAGTTCAGGGGCACTTTTCCCTGGCTTTGATACTCAGCGCTGGAAAACCATTTATGTAGTGGACTCTTAGCATCTGTGGAATGAAATTTGAAATGTAAAAAAAACTTAAAAAAAAAAGAAAGTATTTAAGAATATCATGTCTGGAAGAGAAAAAAATATTTTAGAATACATATATTTTTTTTTCAAATTTCTTATTAAAAAGGGACAATGTCAGGGGGATATTTTTATTGAATGATTTATTGGCTCTCACTTTGCAAAATTGAAATTAACTTTATATTATTGAGTGGTTCAAAGTATTTAAAAAAAAAAAGTACTGGCACAATACGTTGTAAATGTTACTAATTCCCAGCCCCATGGGCCGTTTCCTTTCCGTACGCTGAAAATGAGAGCATCCTGGTGTTATTAAGGCAGGTCTCTGACATTTTGAGGAGAAGTCTTACTTTGCAAGTCCTCAGGCCCTCAGTTCCAGAGGGATCTATTAACAACTAAAATTGCACATTAACACTCGAGCCAGTCATGCTAAGAACGGTAATCAGTCAGGGAATCGTATCAATGGTGTTTTTTTTTTTTTCATTTTTGTTTTCTTAATAGATGTACAATTTCAGAAGTATAATTCCAGATATACAGCTACTCAGGGGATCCTTGAGGACCAGTGTTCTTACTACACAAGGCTCAGCCTGTCCGGGGGCCTCTCCCAAGACCAGATGGTCAGGGTGGAGGGGGCCCAGCACCAGGCCCCCCTGCAGGTGGGGTGCTCCCACCCTGTCCAGTGGTGGAAGAAAGAAGGGAGGGAGAAGGAGGGGGGAGAGGGGAGAGGAAAGGAAGGAAGGAAGGAAGGCGGGTCACAGATGTCCACCTGAAAGAGCAAAGGCAGAACAATGTAAGTATGCATATAGTGATTTTGTAATTTTATTCATGCACCCTTAAAAATCAGGAAATTTAGTTTAAAAATTATGAAAATTACAGTTCTCTGCCTTAATTTTTAGTAATTAGTCTAAGTTCAGTTTTTGCCTCCTTTTTTTTGTTTGTTTGTTTCTTCCAGTAAACCTTTTTTAGTGGCTAACGTGGTCCAGGCACTATAGCAGGTGGGTGGGGGAGGGGGTCAGGCGCAGGGGAATAAGCTGTGATCTTTGATGAGGGAACTTTCCCACCCCCAGGGAAGACTAACATCTGTAGAGCGGGGAGCACCTGGTGACTGAGCAGCAGAGACTGGTGAGTGATGAACGGGTTGGACGGCAGTGAAGGAGCCCAGCTGAGATGAGGAGCAGTGAGTGTCAGCTTCGGACTTGCTCTGCAAGAGCCTCATTGCTTCTTACAGAGTAGGGAGCCTTCTCTCCAGGTGCACCACCCCCTCAGCACCAAGTTGTCCTCCTATTTCTTTTTGTTATTGATAATACATGACTTTTAGTTATAGTCACTGTTGTCTCATATCCAGATGTTTGGCAGAGATAAGATTGTAGCTGCACATTTATGCGTTGGCGAGAAAGAGAATACCTGATTGACTTCTGCTCCTTAGTATTGAAATCGACAATGGCACCCTGCAGTTCTCTCTCTCAACGGGTTCTTTAACAATTGGTACTTGAGTAGGTATGCAAAATCTTCCTCTCCTGGTTGGACACTAAAAGAGAGGACTCCTTAGCAAAGTCTGCTTAACAGTATTGCCTCAAGTGATTTCTTTTTCAAACTCTGAATAACTAAAAAAATTAAATGCGCTAAGAAGATCCTTTGAAGTCTTAAGGATCTTAAACTCACATGCTTCCTTAGCTAAGTGAAAATCTGCAATATAGCACTTAATTTGCTCAGATACAGGGGTAGCCTTATATGGTTATGGCGAGTACAATGTGCGGCACTCTGGGTGGTGAGGGGGCGGCGTAGTTCTCTGCAGGACAGACAGCACGACACAGACTATTTGGCCGCTTGGATCTATTTTTAGTTCTGTCTTCACAGGCTATTTAGAGCCGTCCTTTGGAAACGCTGTGTGGACTCGGTAAGGTATAGTACAGTTGTTTGTTTAATCCAGGTGTACAATAACAGAAGGCAAAATCTCCCATTTTCGTGTATAAGACTGTGAATATTACACACCTTTTCATGTAACGTTTGGAATTCGGAGAGTGTATGAACTTTAGTGACATTGCAGCACAGACTTGTGTTCAGTAAAAGGAATAGGGGAAGACTTTCATGTCCCTGACCTGAGTTCAGTGACTCGTGATTGGGAGGTGAACGGGGAGTCTTGGTCAATGGATATGTGTTCACGCCATGCCCTTGGAGAAAAGATGTAAACCATGCCTGATAAATTTTATGGAGCTCATTAAAGATTTACGTGAGCAAATTTTTTCTAAGGGAAAGTACATCTGTCATCGTATTTAAGCTGGGATGGGCGGCGGGGAGCGGGGGGATGCTTCCTCAGAGGCACCTGATGGAGAGTGCTTTGAAGCTAAATGATGTGTCCTGGCCATATTGAATATGCTTCGTCCATTAATATCTACAGATTGTGCTTTTTTCAGAAAATAGAAAGAGGGGGAAAAAAAAGACATACAGCCAGAAGCCATTAGTCCAAGCCTTTATTACAACACAGTAGTGTGAGAATAGCTCTCAGATGACTTTCTGCGGAGAGCAAGGTGGTTGAAGAGCTT
This sequence comes from Ursus maritimus, assembly GCF_017311325.1. NCBI lineage: Eukaryota > Metazoa > Chordata > Mammalia > Carnivora > Ursidae > Ursus > Ursus maritimus. Next base: position 75,756,993 of record NW_024423344.1, read on the forward strand.
ATAGGATAGTTTGGGGAAGATGTGTCAGAGTTCCTAGAAAAGTTCTCCAGAGACTCTCCGAAGGCACGGGAAACTTCTGCTGTGTTAGAGACAAGGCAGCCGACGAAGAGGTGCGGTTGGCGCCCCAGCCATGTGCTGGGTATTTGCGGTTGAGCCAGAGGGGTGGGGAGAAGTCAGGGCTAAGGCCTTGCAAAGGTCAATTGGGTGTTTTTAGCCTACTGGAGGCTCACAAAGTATTTATTGTATTTCTCTTGAAACGGAATTACAGTTTCCTACATGATTCTCTGGGGGTGGATCTAGCACAGACTTCTCTGGACCTGTTTCCCGACTAACGTGAAAGTGAAAGTTTTGATCTGCTTTCTTTGCTGACAGTATACATCATGTTCCGTCTGTTCTGTTTCACTTACAGGCTGGAGCCAACGTCCTTCTCCAGGATGTTAATGGAAATATCCCGTTGGATTACGCCGTAGAGGGGACAGAATCTAGCTCTATCCTGTTGACCTACCTGGACGAAAATGGTAGGCGGATGCTTTGAGAAACTGTAGAAAGATTTAAAGACAGCATGGTAGAATTTGGTAGAATTACCAGTGCATATATTTATTTTTTAGGCATGCTTACGTGTTTGCAGATTGATGGTGCTTTCCCTAGATCATGTAACATGAAGTCTGTCTTTCTGTATAACATTTTCTTGTTCCCACCGCGATGCATTGTTGATTTAGTCAGTGCAGTTTTGCAAGGCAGCAGAAATCTGGAGGCCAGCAATGAAGGAACATTTTAACAAGCATCTGAAGTCCATAATTAGTGGCGCGGGGTTTGTAATTATAATCTATTCTCCACTGGGAGGGCAAGGGAAGTGAACCAACACAACTGAATTTTGAGTTAAGGAGAGCCAGGTCATCTGCCCTGTGTCCACGTAGGAGCGGGTGGTCTTTGCAAGAATGACACGCCCACGCCCGTAAGTGAGGGCCAAAGTCAAGGGCAGCCCGCATCGCACCGCAGCATCCACTGTTGGTGACACTGGGAAACACGAGCGTTGGAAGCAGGCACCTTGGTCACGGTGCTAGCCTGAAGGGACGAGCCCGAGCTCCCAGCTACATCCCCTGACAAAGAATGTTTAATTGCACATGCTAAACGTATAATTTCGTGAGTAAGTTCAGCACTGGCTAAGTGGGAGGTATCTGAAATCCTGAGCCCACTAGGGTATTAAGCTGAAGAAGTCTGCCACTTTCTGTTTTCCTTCTGTTTAGGTATAAATAACAACAAAGGAACTCCAGTCCCTTCAAGTATGATCTTTTGTCAGAGAAGAAGTTTAAAAAAATTTTAAGAGCCACACGGTGCTTCTGACTCTGTCCTTCTTGCTTCTAAGAAAAGCCCTCACATCTGCCTCTTTGTTCCCTCTGCTCTTTGCCTCCTCCCCATCGCTTGTATCAAAAGGTTTATTCTGAGGATGGCTTAGAATAATAATAATTAGCACTTAGCAGCCACCGAGTTCTTAAGAAAAAAATTATCTCATTAATTCTGAAAGCGGGCTAAGTACCATTACCTTCATTAGGGACAACGTGAGCTGGGCTGTCCTAGGGAAGGTCACGGAGTCTCTGGGCTGGGGTGACAGAGGCAGCGTGGGGGGAGGGTGTGGCTCCCTGCTCTTCTCCTTCCCTCTTGTACCTGCTCCTTACCTGAGGGTCACATTCAGGTCTTTTATCCTTTTGTCGGCAGTGACTTACTGGGGACAGATTCCATGACTTCAAAGGGGAGTGAAACTTGACATCATGCACATCCCATGGCTGCAAAGTCTATTGTTTGGACCTTCGCAAAACTTGCAGTGGGGGTGCCTAGTTGTGAATTTGCACGCAGAACTCAGTTGTGTATTATTAGCTGAGCCACTGCTATTTAACACCTTTCTGCTCTTCTTCTTCTGAGTTTCTGATAGACACAGGGATAAATATTTCTCTTTGAAAACGTAAATCAAATATCTTTATTTGCAAAAGAACTCCCTTGACTGATAAGCCTTTCCAAGTCATCCAAGGATTTTGTTTGCTAAGAAATTTTAGTATTTGCAAAAGCAGTATTATCTATCCTCCATAAAGAAAAATAAGTGTATTCCTTTGGGAGTTTGATTTTATTTTTTAGTTTTCTTTTTCTTTTTTTTTTTTTTTTTTTGAGAGAGAGAGTGCATGAGCAGGGGGTAGGGGAGCAGAGGCAGAGGGAGAGAGAGAGAGAGAAAATCCTCAAACAGACTGCCCACTGAGCACAGAGCCGGATGTGGGGCTGGATCCCACAGCCCCGAGACTGCGACCCGAGCTGCAACCAAGAGCCAGACGCCCAACCAGCTGAGCCACCCAGGTGCCCCAAGAGGTTGATTTTAAATATGATTAAGGGGGAAGAAAGAGGGGGAGGCATTGACTCTGAATGGTTAGAAGAAAATCTGTCACGACACTGGCTGTCACAATCAGCTTGTAACATGCATGCTTGCTGGAACAAATTCAATTTAATATCTCCTCAATTTTTAATTCTGTTTTCCATTTGTCCCCACTGTTGCGCTGGCCTGTGCCTCCCACCCATCTGCCCCCCCCCCCATCATTCAGTCTGCTCCCCGTTCCTGCTGGGGTCCCTCCTACGCATCTTTATCAGCTGCCACGCTTGCTGGGAATACTGTCTCATTCGATTTGTTCTCTGGCCCCCTCGCTGGTGCGCTGTGACACTTATCTGCTATGACAGCATGGGCTGATAGCCTCAGAAATGTCTAATATCCCACGACGAGATTGTCATTACTATTTGGCTCTCGGTGTTTCCGCACGGCATTCTCGATAGCTGGGTGGTGGCAGCTCCTTGAATTTTCGGTGCGCATCCTACAGTTTCCAGGCCGAGTAGTTATCGCGCCGTCCCATCCTGACGCGTGCGGCAGGAGGCAGGCGGGGTCGTGAGCAAGTTGATTACATGGAAAATCGCTGGTCACAAGTTCTAATTGTACTGTCACCGCTGACACACACTGTATACCCGGGCGCGGCAATTAACCTCGGCTCACCGCCGGAGCTTCCCGGGCTGGGAAACGAGACAGCCGCGGAGCGCTGATGGAGCCCGTAATGCGTATTGGACCTGCAGTGCGAGGTGAACCAACTGGCCTTCGCAGAAAGCGATGGATTAGAAAATGATCCGGCAAGAGAAGAAAGCACCGCAGGGGGAGCACGGGGTGGTCCCGGACGGATGCACGCGGAAGGATCTCTGCTTTCCACTCTGTTCCCCGTGTGTCATCACCCAGCTCCCTCTCTCCTTCCTTGGAAATCCATCGCGTTTATTCTGAGTTCCTGGTCTCCTCTACTGAGCCGCTGCTGGAAAATGTCCCTGCAGAGATTGCCGTTGCCTCCTTGGCTCTCTGTTGGCAGGACCACCCTTCTGCTCTCCTGTGCTCCCTCCTGTCCCTGTGACATTCTGTGACCTCCATCCCACTGTTGTGTGAAACCTCGCTCCCCTGCGATGATCGTTCGGTACTCTTCTCCATTCTCTCTGAGTTTCAGTTGGTATCCTTTGGGTGTGTCCCTTGCACACTCAGACACCAGAGCATGGGGGCTGCCAGAGCGATGGTTTTTGAGCATCTTCTTCCATCCCGCCACGTGCTATTTCTGGCTGTGTCACCCGTTCCTTGTGTTGTGACCACCTCCCTGCTCCTGGGAATACTCCTGCAGCTCAGATATCTCTGAAGACGTTCTGCTTTGCAATGTGCAGTTTTAAAGTATCGGACAATTTGAAATAACACGCCCAGTATGGAAGTTATCGTTCTCCTTGCATGCTCTATCCATATTCTATTTTACCCTTTAGCCAGGAATCCAAGTATCTGAATGTCATTTTTCTTTTCCTAAATATCTCATCAAATTGTCACCAAAAGTTTATAGATTCTGCTTCCCTGATGTCCATCTAATACGTCCCCATCCCTCACCGATTGTGCTGTTGCCGCCTTAGTTAAAACCCTGGGTTTTCTGTTTAGGAACAGCCTCGGAAACTGGCTTAGCCCGCCGTGATGAATGTTCAGAAGACCCCCAGATTCATCAGGGCACAGTGACCTCGTGTATTTTTTTCTGCCTAATAAAATTCATTAAAAATGCTGTCCCCACACCATGCTCTTGGGAATCACCCATTGTTAGGGTGGCGCCTGGGACAGTCCCACACGATGCCTTTGGTCAGGATTGAGGGGAAGGGATCGGGTGCAGGGTTAAAACACCCCTTTGGCTTGAACACGTTTATTTATCTTTGCTAGAACCAGCTTCCTTTGTTAGCCTGCCCAGAGCAGGCTTCAACTCCTGGAGTTGGCAAGCTTAGGAAGCTTCCTACGGAGACAAAACTTAGAGTTAGAAATTCTAGGAGCTGAGAGGATGCCGTGCCTCCATCATGGGCACAGTGGTACAGTAGTCACCTGCCCTAGCAGCGCCGAGTACCCCAGGGAAGAAGGGGTGGATGGAGAAAAGGAAAAAATGGAATTGTTACAAAAACAATGTTACCGTAAGAGGGACAGTTAGGGAGATGAGTTAACAGGGTTTGGACTGACTTCAGGTGTTAATGTGATTTCAGTTCCGCACACACACACCCTGATAGTATCAGATGTAATCAGGCAACAGTAGTTAGTATCACGTGCAATCACTTGTGAATTCCAGGCAAATGATGTTTTTCTTATTTCCTAAATGAAAAAATATTACCAGATTCCTGTCAAAATAAGAAATCTAATCAGGACTTCTATTGTTTTTCAGAAAACAGGATGAAAGTAAAACTTAATTTCTTTAAAAAAAAGACAAGCTTGGCCAACTGCCTGTTACAAAATAGACTTATTATGCCCACAATTTTCTCCTGCAGCAGTGTAAGAACTTTGACCGAGAAAAGAGGGAATTTCTGTTCTGTTGTCTTACTGAAAATAGACTTCTGCTTTTTTCCTGAACATATAATGAAAATCTAAAAACAAATTTTCTTGGTATCGAATTTGATTCAAAATTAAGTTTTAAAATAATAAGATAAAGGCCATAATATTCCCCTCTGATTCCTTCACAACAATGGCTGAAGTAGATTGCTTTCTCAGGACACATTGTAAGTGAGCTGAAATGAGTGATCTCTGTTTTTAATTTGTCTTTTATCTTTGAGCCCTATTCTTCTATCATTCAGTTTTAACCATGTGTTTAATTCTCTAAAAGACACATACCACTGCTGTAAACACGGCCACATTATAAGAGAATAATGTAACCATCCAATTCTTCTGCTGCTTCCAACTGTGCAAAATTGAACACTGACATTTGAGAAATAATATTTTCCAAAATTAACTCACATGTTCAATTCCATCATCCTAAAAATAAGAAGAGAGTGATAGTTTTAGATGGTTCTGACAAACCTCTAAGCAACTCTTAGGGGAAATCTGTTCGTTCTTCCAAAATGGCGTGTGGAGAGTCCAAAGCTGGTCATTGGTGCCCCCTTATGTCTCCCCTAACATGGGTTTGCTTTGGACAGTATTTGAAACAACCCACGTTATTCAAATAGTGCATTTTGCTTTATTTTGTTTGGCTCTTGCCTGCCTCTTTATGAAAAAAAAAAAACAAAAAAAAAAAACAAAACCCAAAAAAACCCACACTGCGAAATGAATGGCTCGTGGTCCCTGCCGCAGAAGCTGAGTACGAGTGCTGGCCACAAGCCGAACGTGGAGCCGGGTGCTTTCTGTGTTGTTGTAACTCATCCTCTTAAAGATCAGCCCCATTTTGCAGATGGAGAAAGTGAGGCCCGGGATAAGTTAGCTTCTCCCATTGGCACTAGAAGTAGGTACAAAACACAGCACTAAAACCCAGGCAGCCTGACCCCTGAGGCCATGCAATGTTCAGCCAGGCTCTGGAAGAGTTTTGTGCCAGGAGACGGAGGTGCTGGGCTCTGAGGGGAAAATGAAGGCAGGTGTGCGACAGGCCGATGCTCTCTGCCCCGTGGACAGATCCTCTAAACAGTGCCTGTGGCTTCGCTCCTTTGAGCGACCGAGTGACTGTGGACATGCAAGCTCAGACAGGTTAAGTTCCTTTCCCACAGTTGCCCAGGGGAGGTCAGCCGCAGACGGCCTTGACCAGGGGGCCTGCTCCCGTGGGTGGGTGGGTGGCGGTGGTGCTCTGGTCCCCTGCGTCCCTCCCACCTCCGCGTTTGCTGCGAGGACTCAGTCAGATGGGAGGGGGAGAGAGCGTGAGTGCTCAGAAGAGCGGCTGGTTCATAGCAGCTGCTCCCTCAGAGGCAGATGTTAAACACCGTCATCATCATCATCGTCATCATCATCATTGTCCTCATGACTTTCCCTGAGGATAGGGTGGATTATTTCCCCTCAGTAAACACCTGTTAGGTCCAGGGACCAGTGCAGGGAACGGGATGCATAAATGGGAAAGTATGAGCTACCGTGGAGATTCGCGATCATGAAGGCTCAGGTTAAAATAAGGGCTGTGCAGAGGTAGGGACGGGCAGCGAGCAGACCTGAGCTCTCCGTGGTCAAGTCCGACAGCCGGTTCCTCACTCCGTTTTAGCTGATTCCACTTTATTAACGCTAATAATTCCTCTTTATTAACACTAATTGTCGAATCGTCGTGAAATGCTTGATTGGAGCATCTCTTTAAATATGGTTTGAAAGCTTTTGTGATAGATGGGAACGTTGTGAAAATAGCACAGGGGGTTCCCATGCACCCTTCACCCAGTTCCCCCACATCAACAATTTCCACAGCCTCGCTGTGTTGATCCAAGCTACGAGTTAGCATGGCTACAATACTATTCGCCAAACTATAGATTTATTCAGACTTTTCCAGTTTTCCCACCAGATGCAGTTTTCTGTTCCAGGATACCACAATTGCTTTTGGAAGCCACTCTTTTGGCCAGGAAATGCTAGAGAACAAAAACTCTATTTTTTAGCTCACTTCAGTTCAGTTCAAACAATTTAAAATACTTTGGGCAGTTCCCCTTGGTGATTTATATACTAAAACAGAGATGCAATGAGAGCCTCCCATTGGTAAGGCATCATATCACATCTTTGGGATATAATAAGAGGAAAATTATTCAAGACTGTATCCTAGCTGAAAATAGAATGCATGCCGAGAAAAACAATTATACAGACTTTGAATGAGAATTCAAAGTGGAAGAGGGGCTTCAAAGTGGAACGCGTTGAAGGAACAGTAAGATAAAACTGAGAGTTGACCCCCCAGCAGCTGAAAAGCATCTCTACCTTCTGTTTGAAAGGCTGTTTTTCCCGTAGGAGTGGATCTGACCTCGCTGCGCCAGATGAAGCTCCAGAGACCGTTGAGCATGCTAACGGATGTCAAACACTTCTTATCAGGTGGTGGAAATGTCGACGAGAAAAATGACGAAGGAGTAACTCTGGTAAGTTGCTTAAATAGAGAATTTCGGTTGATTTCTACTGCACAGAATTAGATACAATTAACTTGTAAAAATGTCTCTTCTGATTGTAAAAGTACTACATATTTATTGTAAAAATCTTGAAAACACCTAAGTATGCAAAGAGGAAAACAGAGATCGTGTATGTCACTGCTCAGAGAAAACCAGGGCTTCTAGGTTGATATATTTTCTTCCTTCCATGTATGTTTAAACACTTAGAATAATTTTTGTGCATTACTTTGGCAGTCTGATGTTAGAAATGGAACTTATAGGAGAATGTTCTCATTTTAATTTTAAGGAAAACAAATTATGGGTTGCTCTGGTGAATGAGTTTCTAAATCCAAGCAAAATCACGTCATTACTTTTTTTTATAGCTATCAGGCACAGTTGCAGTAATGTAAAAACAGTACAGTTAAATTGGATTAATTCTAATATAAGCGTAATGTCTCATCATGAAGATAAGAAACATTTGGACTATTGACCCATAAAACGTATTTGAACTGGGCATGCTGGTGTTGAAGTTAGTTAATTGCGGTGGGACTATAAATGTATTGAGGCTCAGGGAAAAAATTGAGAGAAATTAAACTAGCAGACGGGAGTATGACTCTTGAAACATGGGATGCATAGAAGTGTCTGGAACCAGTGATTCAATTTCTACCATGGAAAAAATAAGGCGTGAGGTTGAATACAGTGATGAGAGAAGTGACTTGTCTAAATGGATAAAAGTGGTGTGAGACCTGATACAATTTTAGATTTATTAAATGCAAATTAAGCACCTTGAGACCTCTGGATAGAATAATCTTCCTAGATACTGATTTTGGACTTTGGAATATAAATTTCAAAAGACTATCAAAAAACATGATGCCAAGTTATAAGCAAAGAAAACAAAGTGTTTAGAATTTTTTGAAAAATCACACATTCAAATGGAAAAATATTCCAATCTATTGAGGAAGTATTAATTAACCACATCCTGTGAACAAAGTAATAATGAATAAAACCACAAAAGTCTTTTTGTTGTGGGGCTTACATTTCATTGGGGAAGATACATAATATACAATATAAATGAGCTAAATAGATAGCATATTAATAATGATAAACACAAAGGAGAAAATAAAAAACAAGACAGGGCAGTGCTGGGTGTGTTGTTGGCAATTTGGAGGCACACAGGTTAAGGTCTCACTGACAAGGAATTTTGAGTAATGATCTGGGAGAGGTCTGCACACACCGCAGGTGTGCATAAGAGCATTCCAGGCTGAACAGTGGTAGGTGCAAAGGCCCTGAGGCAGGGGTGGGTGTGTTGTGATTTCGAAACAGCACAGAGGCCTGTGAGGCTAAGAAGAATAAAGGAAAGGAGGGAGATAGCTGGCCCAGATCACGCAGGATCTGTGCACGTGTGTGAAGACTTTGTAGTTACTCTGAGTGTGATGGGAACACATTGGAGGGCTCTGAAAGAGAGTGAGACACAGTCCTACTTTAGTTCTAAAACCATCACTTGCTTTGACAGCTCTGTTAAGGATAGACTGTCAAAGGGCAGGCTGAAGCTGAGAGTTCAGGTAAGAGGCTTTTCTAGTAACCAAGAAGTTGGCGGTGTGGCTCAGATGAAGCTGCAGGAAGCTGAGGGGGTGGGAAGTGACTAACTTCCATCTGCGTGGAAAGAAGATCCCTGGGACTTCCTGATGGCCAAGTGGTGGGAGAGAAAGGATGATTCAGAATGACTCCAAGTACTTTTAGCTTGAACAACTAGAGTGATGGAATTGACATCCAATGAGAAGAGAAGGCTGAGAGCAGGGACAGTTTGGGAAACATGAGCCAACTTCATGGAGATGTTGAGTTTGTGGTTGGATACTGGAGTCTGGAATCCAGGAGCTGCCTGGGCTGCACACTCAAGTTTGGGAACACTAGCATATACATGACATTGAAAGCCTTGACCTTGGATGATATCACAGATTTGATACAGAAGGAAAGAGAATTTGAGACAATCCATGGAGCCTACAAAGAAGACAACGATCCAGAAATGAGACTGGAGGGAGGAACTCCCAAGGTAGGAGGAAAACCAGAAGGATGAGATGTCTCAGGAGCCAAGAGAAGGAAGTGTGACAAGGAGGAGGAGGAGGGTGAGGAAGAGGTGGACTGTCAGATACCACTGAGAGGTCAAGTGACTGGAGATGGTGAATTGGCCATTGGACTTAGTAACATGGAGGTCGTTGGTCTTTTCAGCGAGAGCAGTTTCAGTGAAGTGGGGGGCTCGAAATCCAGACTGGAGTGGGTAACGTTTCTTTGAACACATGGAATGCACTAATGCCTAGCCTAGCAACCCAATAGATCTTTGTTTCTCTGTTTGGCAGAAGACATTACGCTTTATATTTCTTTTTTAAAAAATCACCGCTGAATAAGAATAGCGTGAGTGTTTCAAATCCCACTGAACAAAAGGACCTACCCACTTCAGTAGCGAAGCTGTTGAATCAATACAGAGCAATAAATCGCTATCGTGTTCAATCATCTTCAGTTGTGACATTCTTTGTGACGTTTTTTCTGACGAGCAGAGATCATAAACATTGCAAGTAATTGTTGTGTAATAACTATATGATCATCTCTGAGCTTTTTATAAGGGAAGTAACAGTGATCGGAAGGCTAGGAAGTTGTCCCTTGAAGAGCATGGCATTTAGCAAGTGGCGTTTTGGGTCGATTCTTATGTCTGAGTTGGTAAGTCTGCCAGGTTAATGACTGCCACCGTGAGCTGGCCTCTGGATCGTGCGTTCCTGTCTGTTGTTGGTAGGAACACTGAGAAGACACTCGTCCACGGATCTCCTGAGTTGGGATGCCAGTTGTGGTTTAAAATTAGGCATCATTTCCCACACTGTTAAATTGTGCAAAAAAGATAAAGCTATCAACAAAAGGCTCAATGCTACTACACTTCCAGTATGTTACCTTCTTTTCCTCTGTTAGAATATGCAAAATAAAATAACCAAACATAATGTAGCTCTTTTAAAAAGATCTCTTGGTTTACACAGATAGTCTTCTTAGACGAAAACAAAGCCTCAAAAAAGGATACAATTCCAAAAAAAAAAAAAAAAGCCGCTACAGAGCATATGGAAATGTGTTCCTGAGTTCCAGCGCATAGATGCTCTTTGAAAATTTGACCGTAATGACTTTCAGATCCATTATAAAGATGCCGGTTCTTTACTCTTTTGTCACAGAATTTGATATATAACGTCTGGCCTTGGGACACATTTACTTGGTTTGTTGGAAAAGAATTATTCATGAGATGCAAACATCAAGCGATTTTGTTTTTGTCTCCCTTTGATAGTTCAGTAGCACTGGTTCATTACTTACTTTGGATGGAGACTTCGCCAATGCCATCAGCTCTCTGGCCATTTTATGGTTCCTTTATATCACAACGCATAGCCTCAGTTTAGAGATGAGAATGCCTGGTCCTATATAACCATGTAAAGTCCCAGCTTGCGTGAAGTCAGGGTTCACTCATCTTTTTTATGCCATATTACCCTCTAATCCTCGGGTGTAGCCATGGACGCCTTGTCAAAATTGTGTTTTTAATGTAATAAAATGGTGCCTAGAATTACAAAGAAAGCCAGTTGTAAGGAAACATTATAATCCTAATATTAAAATGAAATTTGTGGTAGGTACTGCATGTGCCTCTTTATGAAGGCACTGAGTAACGGAAGTAATCATTACCATGAGTTTAGAGTATATTTGATTATGGGGGATATTTGGAGATATCTGCTATGACAACAATGTGATAGGAACATAATTCTTTCGATGATAGCATCGTAGGTGTGTAGCCTAGGTTCACCATCAAAGAATTGGCTAAATTTCATTTGGGGTTAAAAAAAGAAATAAAAGTAACCATTTTCCCACCCAAGTTTACAAATGCCCCGAATCTCTCCATCCATCCTGCAGGGGCTGGTGGGCTCGGGGGCTGAGGACCCTGATCTCAGTGAAATCTTGAACTTGCTGGTGGCGTAGTGTCGTATCAGGCTAGGGAGTCCGTGGAAGGGAGGGTGGCCTCGGTCATCTGTTTCCCCTCCCCCCCACTGCCTCCTCTTCCGTGTCACTGATGTGGCGGGAGAGGAGGGGGGAGACAGACGGGCAGGAGGAGACACAATGGGAGCTGGAAGGCTTTGACTTGAACTTCCTTGAGAGGATGTCCTGCTCTCCAGGTGAGAAGCTGACCCCTTCCCTTGTGAGGATGCGGGGTTCCTCAGACACCTCCTCCTCACCCCCATCACTGGGAATCTCCAGGGGGTCCTTCACACCTGCCTCTGCTCTGGGGAGATCCGGGGTACCCCAGCCTGGCTCTGCTGAGCCGTGCTTGCTCCTCAGGGATCCCCCCGAAACAGAACTGAACACGAACATGGCTTGTCCCCAGAAAAACCTCCCCATGTTTGTCTCTGCCCCTGCGAACTCATGAGTGCGGGCGGATGCCAGTGTGCCCGTGACTTGCCTTCCCCACCCATGAAAGCAGAGAGCCAGACTGTCTATTGCCCTTTACTTTTCCTAGTCAGGAATCAAAACCAGTAACGGTGACTCTGCCCAACTCTCGAGGACACCTAGCTTCTGTCGGTGGCCACTGAAGCCAAGCTCTTCTGACTTGAATTAGGGAGGAACCCAGGCCCCACAACCACACAAAAATTTCCCATTTGTTCAGTCCCAGTTTATCTCTCATTTGGACCTATTATGCCCTCAGTCTAGAGGTAGAGGTCAAAAGTAATCTAGGCTGGGGGTGCCTGTGTGGCTCAGTCCTTAAGCATCTGCCTTTGGCTCAGGGTGTGATCCCATGGTCCTGGGATCGAGCCCCATATTGGGCTCCTCTGCTGGGAGCCTGCTTCTTCCTCTCCCACTCCCCCTGCTTGTGTTCCCTCTCTCCCTGGCTATCTCTGTCTCTGTCAAATAAATAAATAAAAAATCTAAAAAAAAAAAAAAAAGTAATCTAGGCTGGGGCACTTGTCTGGCTCAGTCAGTAGAACACATGACTCCTGATCTCGGGGTTGTAAGTTCGAGCCCCACATTGGGTGTGGGTGTAGAGATAAAACATTTAAAAAAAAGTGATTTAGGCAGTTTTTGGATAACTATTTTCAAATGTCTATGTGGTCTCACTTCGAGATGTGATATGTATTATCTTCATACTCAGTCAGACCTATGATAGGAAACATTTTCTGTTAATATTCTGATAGAAAACTAGAATTGGAGAAAATTTGAAGTTATTGGTTCAAATCGGGACTAATTCCTATAGGTGTCTGAATAGCTATTCCTCAAGATTGATTTTCATTTACTCCTAACATAATTTCATCTAAATTTGCCATTAGCCTCAGAGTGACCATCCAGCTTTAGAGTGGCAGGGGTTACAGACCTTAAATAAGACCACATCCAGTGGGAATATATTTTAAATTTCACACACAGATTCTTTTTAAAAATGAGATTCACATATAGAAGACTAAGTAAGTGACTTCACAATGAACCCCCAGTTTCCATGTTACAATAAAAAGGAGTTAATTCTGGGTGGCGAAAGCTCTTCCAATATACACATAGGGGGAGAAGGCACAAAGGGAAATACTGAGATCATGGACTAGGACAAAAATTAAAATGAACATTTGTGCATCAAATAATGAGCAAAATTAAGAGGCAGATAATAAACCAGGAGTGATGTTTGCAACAGGTCTTTCAAAGTGTTTAAAATACGCAACATTCATAGAAATGAATGAAAAAGATCACTATCTCTCGGTAGAAGAACAATAGAGTCAATAGACAAAAGAAAATAACAACTACCCTACAAATATATTAGAAGAGACCCATTTTTAGGAATTAAGTACATTGAATTTATTTATAGCCATTTTAGAAATACATAGTAGCGAAGACCAGAAGTTAAGGGTCTATGAGAACAGTCCCTCCGCCCACCGCTGGATGGGGTGGGAATTGCACCAACATTGCGCAACTCAGTGTATGTGAATACATTGAAAAAAAGTTCGTTATTGTAGAATCGCAGTTGTGTTTTTGGGAATGTGTCAGGAGGAAATAATCAGAGAGACAAATACAGTGATTATCAACCACGCAATCTTCTATACAATAAAAAATACGGCAAATGCCTATAATCGGTCAGGTGGATGCTAATTGCCCCCCGGGACTGTGTGCCGTGCTGTCCTGAAATAGTCCGTTAGAGGAAGAACACCGTGGTGAAGAGGTGACAGTTCTCAGGCTGGGCTCCGTCACTTCACGGGGGTGACTTTGTTGGTTTATCATTCTCTCTGTCTCGACCCCAGCCTCGCATACCGCCTGAGTGAGGACGAGGCTGATCCAGAGACAATCGCACTACTGAAGACTTCTAACTGGGGTCCAAGACTCTTGTGTGTCTTCATATCTTAAGGTCGCAGGACCCAGTGATGGTTTTGATCTGTATGAGGAGGCTACACGGGGCTGTGCCTCCGCGGGTGGTGGGCCGGGGCAAGGCTGACGCACGTGTGTAAGTGGTGGGCACCTTTCAGAGACAAACGTTTTAATATAAGATAAGAATGCTGGGGAAGGGGTGGTTTACAGGAGTGCCAATGTTGTGATTGTTACCCGGTGGCCTGGACGACTCGGGTGCCCACTCCGCCTTGCTGTTTCAGACCCGCCGTGCTGGTGGATGCAAAGAACGTGGCTTCAGCCCACAGGGGCCAGGCTCCCCTGGGCCAGTGGCCTAAATTAACTCATCCCCAGCTTTTGCCTCTGCAACATCAGGATGCAGCTGTTGGCATCACAGGCCGAACAGACTAGAAGGAACAATGGATAATTTTTATGGGCAGCGTTTGTGAAGCGGCTCTGAGACCTTGACCTGCCTTGTACCTGAATCGGTGATTTCCAACCTGCTGTATTTCCCGGGACCGTTCTTTTGCAGTCGTCCTTCTAAGAAGCTGCTGCTACTCGTTTATAGAAACAGCAGCCGCCTTTGTGTTTCTCCTAAGACGCCATAAAATAGCAGGAGAGGAGTCTTCTAAGACAGCACAGTGGTAAACACTTTCCCATCTTGGCACCCTCCTCTGGCAGCAGTAGTCAGGACAAGGATGGGTATAACTTCCACGTCAGAAAATAGACATTTTTAAGCTCTGACTTAGTGATGAGAACAGTCCCCTGGGGAATCTGAAGTCTTGCTTATGGATTCAGAAGTTGGTTGCTGGGATCATCAAGGTAAAGGCTCTAAGCTCTTAATATTTTACTATGATGAATTTTTAAAATTCTGTTATCTCTTGTAAGTGGAAATACATAAAGGCAGGGGTTTTTGCCTTCGTTTTGAGATTGCCTCGGATTAAATTTGTCTGCCTCCAGAGATGTCACTGAGAACTCATGCTTTGGATAGTTTTTCTACCAAGTGAGCCAAGACTTTCCTTCTAGTATTTTCCTTGAGAGCAGTGCCTGAGATGGCAGGCTGGGAGCAGGGCTGAGTTTGAAATGGGAGAACCCTGTTTTTGCCCCGTGGAAAGCGAATCTACTCATTAAGGAGTTCACCAAGTGAACTTGACTTGTTAGTATCAGGTGCTAAGCAGCAAATGGGCAGTTCTTGGTGTAGTTTTATATTAAAAGTGGAAAATCCTTCTCATATCCCGATGTTCATGCTCACAGTTCAGAGTAACTTCGAATCAACTGATTATTCAAGTAACGTAGAATAAATTTAGGAGCAGGTGAAAGATTGGTTTTCCAAGAGAACAAGTATATAAAATTGTATTTCTCTAAAATACTTGTGAATATTTTATTCTTGGGACTGTTTGCTAGAATATCAATGTGGTGAATTCTAAGTATAACAAAGTATGGGAAGATTGATGTGAAACTTAATCTCTTAAAGTTTATGCCTTAAAACGAATAAATGTATGTGTTCCTTTGGTGTCGTTAAGTATGGGAAATAAGCATGTAAGTACACGCTGTGCATTAAAGAGCATAATTAAGTCCAAAGACAGAAAAGCAAATGTTTTTGCTGAATTTTATTAATATATATGTATGTGTATTTAATAAGTCCTTTGACTTTATTGTGATTTCATCTTTGTAATAAAAACAGACAGAAAGCTACAAAATTCCGTGCTCCAAGACCAAGAAGGAATCATTGGTTTTACTACTTTTATATTCTTTTTCTTTTTCCTTCCTTATAATTTCTTATTATGCTCATGAATTCAATCATGTAGTTACTTAATAACCTAATTTAAATTGGGCGTGATGATAGTTTACTTACAAATCAAAGCTGCTGCACTGGAAACAGGAATTACCCCAACTGAAAAGTCTGAATCGTTCTCCAAACCCCGATCCCCTCATCGTAGCTCCTGAGTCCTCAGTCCTAAACCTCAGATTGCATCCATGGACTAAACTGGGAGCATGTTGAAATGAGAGCTACATAATCATTTTAAGGTCTGTCAGGACTAACTCACCCTTTCCAGTGTGGCTGCCCCTTTTTCCTATTCCTAAGCATCAAGATGGTCACATTTCCTGTTGTCATATGTGTCCTCGAATCTCCTCTGGTTGCTCCAAGTACAGGGCTAGAATTTCAGAACCAGTCACCACATGTTTGACTTTTGGGCAAGAAGTGGTAAAGCATTCAATTACTGCATTTTGTATTTAAAAGATTATGGTAAAAGGACACTAAAGAGGGGAATGGGAATTATATGAAAAAGTGCACAGTTTCAGGGTCAGAAGAAAAATAATACTTAAGCCATAAGCCTTTGTTCATAGAAGGATGATGTCCACTTATATCAAATAAATAAAGCTGCATGTATGTTCTTTTTTTAAAGGTATTTTAGGCTTGATATTTTATTAGCTGTCTTTAAAGCGCTGAATAAATGGTTTTGATGTCACTGCTTTTTTCTTAAGTTATATAACAAAATATTTCTTCCCTGCAGTTACATATGGCGTGTGCGAGTGGGTACAAGGAGGTGGTGTCTCTTCTCCTGGAACATGGCGGGGACCTGAATATAGCAGATAATCAATACTGGACCCCACTCCATTTGGCAGCAAAGTATGGCCAGGTAAAGTGATCTCCTAAATTATTTTAAAAGTCATTCTATAATTAATGCATCATTTCATACTTAATTTTTTAATTTCAAATTGTGTACTAGGCAGGATGAAATTTGACTTTTAATGGCACCCTATTCGTAAACAAATATTTTTATGGTTGAAAGAAAACATTGTCTTTTGAAAGGATACATAAAACACACAGTCCTCGGGATTCTTCATATCTTAGTCAAAATCGTAGGAGAAATAAGACAGAATCAGAAACATTTTTCATAGAATGGGCTTATTATTTTCTTAACATTACGTAGTCCTTATAATGGCTTATAATTTCATGAATAATTGATAATTCTATTTGTTCTCTATAGTTAGTAGAAGTAAAGCAGAATTCCACTTACGTTTTAGTTTTTCACTATAAATTATATTTCCCCTTAACGAATGAAGAATGAATAGCAGATTTTTTTTTCTCTGAATTGATTTTTCGTCATAGCTAATACAACTTGAGTTAGTATCGCACAGATACTGTCTCACCAGGTACCATTATATCATCAAGAAGAAGTAAAATGACTTTTAAATGATTTTATGTGGGTGAATATGACAGCAGTATTCATAATAAAATAATATTT
The DNA here is from genome assembly GCF_017311325.1 of Ursus maritimus. Lineage (NCBI taxonomy): Eukaryota > Metazoa > Chordata > Mammalia > Carnivora > Ursidae > Ursus > Ursus maritimus. The sequence continues at coordinate 75,773,984 of NW_024423344.1, forward strand.
TGTGTTGGAGAAAGCCCGAGTAGTTCTGTTTTGGAAGAGAATTCATTGTTGCGTAAATATGGAGATTTAGGTTAAACTTGTTGATTCTTAAACATTAGCCTGGGGTAACAATCATGCTCCTTAAGTTCAGAGTAAGTTAAGTCTCTTAGGTACTAACTGGTTTGCAAAATATCCATCATAAAATCTGAGTACTGCTGTTGTTGAAATAATTGAAACTATTTGCATTTCACGCATTTTAGTAAAAGCACATTGCTTAGGGAAAGTCTTTCAACATAATAAAACATTATTCGCTTTGACATTTCCTTCATGAAAAGATTCATTTGTTCAATAAATATTTCTAACAGTCTCTTTATTAAGTACCCCAAGCTCTGCGTTTAGCAAGTAAATGTTTGTGTAAGTAAATGGGTGGGATAAGGGGAGGAGGCTGTAGGTAGCTGAAGTCATAGTCCCCGGGGCCCCTAGTTCCTCCAGTAGATCGCAAGGGTATTGTGGGATCAATGATCTCAGTACCCCACAAGCACATCGAGGTTGCATTTCCAGCACCCTGGAAGACGGTGGGTGAGAGGTTTTGTCGTTAGTAAGAAGTAGAGAAGCAAACACAGAAGCAGGTGCAGCCTCCTCAAGTACAACCTGTTGCCCTGTGCTGGAGAAATGGTGGTCAGTGAATTATCAGAACGTGCTCCTTATAGTCAGGGCTCCCTCTGGAAGGAGCCAAATCTGCAAGGGAGTGAGAGCTTGGTGAAATGTGACAGAATGCTACTTACTACAACTCAGTGAATTAAGGCTATCATTTTACCCATTTTTTTCTCTTTTTCTGATTGGACTTTTTAGATTTCAGATTGGGTTCATTTCAAAGAATGCCAAATTGGTTCCCTTTAACCACTTCCATAAGATAACATACTCTGGGTGAATAGGACTAGATTTAACAAAGTTTTTTAAAGATGTGCCCCGGGGTTTGGGGGGGTGCCTGTGCGGCTCAGTTGGTTAAGTGTCTGCCTTTGGCTCAGGTCATGATCCTGGGATCCTAGGATTGCACCCCAAGTCCGGCTTCCTGCTCAGTGGGGTGTCTGCTTCTCCCTCTACATCTGTCCCTTCTCTTGCTTATGCTCACTCTCTCCCTCTCTCTGTCTCAAATAAATAAATTCTTAAAAAAAAAAGACATGCCTTGGACTACATATGTCACTATTGCTGTTATTAGACATTTAAATAATTTTTATCAGAAGCCAGTGCGTGGTTTTTGTTTTATTTGGTTGCAGGTCAAATGAAATATTTGGTATGAGTCAGTGTATTTAATTTGTTATTGTATTTTTTGGTTCTGTGATTTCCATTTGGTTTTTATTGTAACTTCCATTTGATGGGATTTCCTATTTTTTCATTTGTTTCAAGACGATTTGTAGTTGCTTGTTGAAGCGTTCTTATGAGAGCTGCTTTACCCTCATCATCAGGTGGTTCCAGCATGATTCATCTTGTTGTCAGTTCACCATCTTTTCTCATTCAAGTTGTGATTTCCTTATCTTGGTATGACAAGTGATTTTTAATTGCATTTTGGAGACTTCAGCTATTATGTTAGGAGAATCTTGGTCCTGTATAAATCTTCTATTTTAGTCAGCCTATTAACATTTGATATGCAGGGCTTGGTACTCCAATGGGTTGTGGTTCCGCTAACAGTTTAATTTTCAGACCCTTTGAGATGTCGTTTTGGTCCATTTGGCCTATCCTGTGCCCCCAGGGTCCTCACTGCTTCTTCTAGTGTCCCCAAAGACATGTAAGTAGTTTTCCCAAGCCAGACTACCCCATGTCTCAGGGTGAGGTAGGGAGGATCTCCACAGGGACAAATGACTTTCAGGGCTGGGGGCCTGTTGGGGTAGGCTCCCTCTTGCAGGTGCTGCCTCCCAGCTGCCCTTGCCTCTCATCAGGGAGAGGAGTCTCAGCTCAGTGGAAGAAGGGTGATTGCCTGGCCCTAGGTGTTAGCGGAGCATGGTGCTGGACTCATCTGATGTTGTCCGAGGGACACAGCTGGAATGTGGGAGGGACGCCTCCACCCAGGCCGTTTTCTGTCCCTCAGTTGGGCTGGGAAACACCGGGTCTGGGCTAGCCTTCGATTGGGTGGGGTTCCTGCCTGGGGTTCCTCCCTTCTGCAGGTCTTGAGCCAGTTTACCTTCCTCCTTCCCTCTTCAGAGTTCTTCTTGGGTTTATGGTAATTAGCAGGGAGGATCAGAAAGAACCAGTCTGAGTTGGTGTGTTTTACAACAACTGCTCTGTTTCAAAAGAATTACTGACTTCTGAAAGCCTCCTGAAGCTTAATAGAGAGTGATGAAAGGAAGTTAATTTATGATTATTTTCACATGAAACCCATCTGCGGGCAGAAGAGAAACGAAGATGGGTTTATAAAACTTCCATTGTAAAGCGTCTACTGGGATCTTTGATTCTGCATGTGGAACGTGTCTCAATGTGACTGGTTCTTCCTGACTCACATTTTGAAAGAACATCTAGACATTTCTGTTCCACTTCTTGAAAGCTGTACGATTAAGGCAGCAAGAAGGAATGGCTTTCAGAAATTACATCCCTCAGGTGATCAGATAGAGCTTCTGATCCTTTTCTCAGTAGTGTGCCTGCCTCGTTAGAGGCCAAGAGTTCTGTATGCAGATAAGGAATTGACCGTTCAGGGGTCCACAGGAAATACTACCCTGCAGAAATGGGAAGGTCTACCCAAGAAACTACATTTTTAAAGTGCCTGCAGTTAAGCTTTATTATAGGACAAGTGTTAAAAAACAGGATCAGAGTCTGATAAAATTTGTATCATGTAAAGAGACCTATTTTATAGAACCATGACACAAGACTAATGAATATATTAACCTAATGAAACAGGTTGGCTATGTGGTTTAAAAAAATTGGAGTTTGGTTGTAGTAATGAAGGTAGATTTTCTTACAAGGCTTTATTTATTTATTTTAGAGAGAAAAAGCATGTGTGGTCACTCGCGCGAGTAGGGGGAAGGGCAGAGGCAAAGGGAGAAGCAGAGTTCCTGCTGAGCAGGGAGCATGACATAGGACTTGATCCCAGGACCCCGAGATCATGACCGGAGCTGAAGGCAGACACTTAACCGACCCAGCCACCCAGGCACCCCATGAAAATAGATTTTTAATAATTTTAATTTGCACAGCTCCATTTAACAAAAAAACAATGATTGACATAGATACCGAGCACAATCCCTGCTGTGCTTTGGTGATGTACAGAATGGAAGCCCAGCACGATGGCCACCTCCTTCCTACAGCTTCCTGGAGATCCCCGTCACACACAGGTCTTAGGATGCAGGAGTGGCTGATGAATAAGGCAGGAAGAACTCAGGCATAGCAGCGCTCTCACCCCATTACCTGCCATCTTTGAACAATTTTTCAAACTTTGGGTTTTCGGAATCTATGTTTTCAGCCTAGAGAAAGAGTTCTGAACTTAATGGGGAATGGGACCCAAAACTACGTTTATTTTGCAAGATGCAGAGTAATTAAGATTGATGTTTTTGTAACTACTTCTCCAGTGTGCCAGTTGTATTTCGAACACTCATCATTTATTAATGATCAGTGAATAAAGAAACCCTTTCCAGTTGCTCCATTTATTCTTTCAAAAGCAGCTGAAAAATATTTGACCCCATCTTTTAAAAAAATGATGTCTATATTTTTTATCCTTTCTTGTGTTTCCCAGACACTTTCCTACACGAACACCTGTATTTCATTCTGCTCAACCAAGTGAGGATGCCAGCTTTGTTCTGAGGAACATGGCCTGCTCCCTGGCTCTGAACTGCCTGGCCGTGTGAACCTGGCAAGGCTCACTAACTCTTCTTCCACAGAGTCTGGGCCCAGGGTTCTCAGTCAGTGTGAACTGTCAACCTCTGTTAAAAGGGGGGATTTTTACATAGCTCAGGAGTTTCTGGGGAATGACGAAGGGGAATGTGTGAGACGTGTGTTGGATATCCCTTGGCGTGTGTCCTGGTCAGTTGCTCCAGTTGCTAGATTTGTACAGACAGATATCCGACACAAAGTTTTCCAGAAATGGCCATTTATAGTGTTCAAATGAGGCAGATTTAAAAACGAATGTCACCTTTATCCTCCGCTTCTCTAGAAAATGACTAGCCATCAGTTCGGTGTTTTCTAAATCCTTAAACATTTTAGTACCAAGGAGAGATCCGAAGATCACATGTGTCTTTTCCATTTTGCTCCATTGCGCCCGATCCGGTGGGGTCTCCACCAGAATGTAAGCTCTGAGCAGCGAGGACTGTTTGCTTGCCCTCTGTGCTCTGTGTCCTCAGAGTAACCAAAGGAATCGACAGGACAGATCCATAAACCAAGAACTCAAAGCAAAGCCCTAATATGGAGATGCAGGGGGGCTTTTCTGTTAGAATATACGACACAAAAACCACAATGGTGTTCTTCAACTAAGGTCTCAGACTAAAAAGACAACTAAGAGATTTATGTTAATAGATTTTGAATAACTTGTATCTCGATTATTTTGTCAGGAAAATACCATATGGTATATAGAATCATATTTAAAAATTATTCACCTGTAAATATGCCATTTAGTATTCATTTTGGAAATAATAATTTAGAAATAGGTTTTATCTGAACGTCAAGTTATATGCATGGGTGATTTATAACTCTCTGAAGAAATTTACCATAAATAAATATATCTCAGTTTAGAAAAAAAGAAGCTTTAGAAATGCTAACATTTTTTTTAATTTAATTAACATTTTATTACATTATGTTCCAATGTAGACAATAGGTACTTGATATAACTGTCATAACTGGGGTCTAGACTATGGTTTGAATTTTTTAAAGTTTGTTTTAAAAAGATTATTTACATTTTTTTTTTTAAAGATTTTATTTATTTATTTAACAGAGACAGAGACAGCCAGTGAGAGAGGGAACACAAGCAGGGGAGTGGGAGAGGAAGAAGCAGGCTCATAGCAGAGGAGCCTGATGTGGGGCTCGAACCCAGAACGCTGGGATCACGCCCTGAGCCGAAGGCAGACGCTTAACCGCTGTGCCACCCAGGCGCCCCAGATTATTTACATTTTTTTATGTAAAGTTCGATGTTTCATTAGTTGCGTATAACACCCAGTGCACCATGCAATACGTGCCCTCCTTACTACCCATCACCGGTCTATCCCATTCCCCCACCCCCCTCCCCTCTGAAGCCCTCAGTTTGTTTCTCAGAGTCCATAGTCACTCACACTTCATTCCCCCTTCTGATTACCTCCCCCTTTCTTTATCCCTTTCTTCCCCTACCGATCTTCCTAGTTCTTATGTTCCATAGATGAGAGAAACCATATGATAATTGTCTTTCTCTGCTTGACTTATTTCACTTAGCATTATCTCCTCCAGTGCCGTCCATGTTGTAGCAAATGTTGAGAACTTGTTCTTTGTGATAGCTGAGTAATATTCCATTGTATATATGGACCACAACTTCTTAATCCAGTCATCTGTTGAAGGGCATCTTGGCTCCTTCCACGATTTAGCTATTGTGGACAATGCTGCTGTGAACATTGGGGTGCATATGGCCCTTCTCTTCACTACGTCTGTATCTTTGGGGTAAATACCCAGTAGTGCAATGGCTGGGTCATGGGGTAGCTCAATTTTTAACTTTTTAAGGGACCTCCACACTGTTTTCCAGAGTGGCTGTACCAACTTGCATTCCCACCAACAATGTAGGAGGGATCCCCTTTCTCCACATCCTCTCCAACAATTGTTGTTTCTTGCCTTGTCAATTTTTGCCATTCTAACTGGTGTAAGGTGGTATCTTAGTGTGGTTTTGATTTGAATTTCCCTGATGGGTAATGATTTTGAACATTTTAAAAGACTAATGGCATTTTTGGAGACGTTAATAGCAATTTCACTTTCTTATAAATACCTTAGAAATATAAATACCTTTATGGGGAAGGTAGTTCATAATTTATAACAGTTTTTCTTGTTGACATTTATACTGGGATGGCATATATATTTTAACACTTCCCTTTATAAATATGTTAACTTTCTAGTGAGAAAAAGGAGATCCTTGTTCTTGTCGGAAACTGGGAACTGAATAATTTATGTGACCAATGTCTTTTGGTTTCACAGTTCTTTCATGAGTCGTACATAAAATAAAATCTGATTCTGGCCTTGTACATATTTTTAGCGTTTTTAATAGGATTGGTCATGCTACAAAAGGAGATAGGAAAGTAACTCTACAAATGCTGAAACCTAAATTCCCTTCCCTTCAAAAGTATTTTGTGTCACACCACCCACATATCTTGCTGCTCAAAGGAGTTGTTTGTATTCTCAAAAGCATTTTTCCCCAAGTTCATAAGAATTGAGAAATCTTCAGAGGGTTTTTGTTTTTTGTTTTTTTTTGTTTTTTTTCTTCTTTGCTTTGGGAAAACATAAAGACACTCTGTGGTTTTCCTGCCACCCGTCTGAGCCGGCAGCATTGACAGACTCAGCCCTCTGTGCGGGTTCCCTCTCTTCTCAGTGTCTACATGTCTTTAGGGAATGTCCACCCTGCAGCCCCCAGTCCCCTGCATGCTCATGGCTCCCAAAGCTGCCTCTTGTTTCCCTCTCACCTTGCAGACCCCTGAGGACCACAGCCCAGTGGGTGATCTCTACCAGCCTCCCCTCAGCTGCTCTCCTGTGCAAAGGGAATGGTCAGCTCCTTGCTCAGCCTCAATGTGTTGCCCCTTCCGTGTGTCACTGACTCACCACAACACTGGGCATTGCCCTTCCTCCCACCCCTCCCTGATCTTCCAGTACCTAATAAAGCCCCAAGGCCTTGAGCTTCCACCTGGGAAGGGTGTGGGGCTCTGTGAAGTAAGCCACCACCCTCACCTGGTCAGGCAGCATCCCTACCCGAGATCCACCCACCCGCCTGCCCCTCCCCCACTCCTGCACACGTCAGCTTTGTCAACACAGGTGTCATCACAGTGTCTCTACACAACATCCCTTGCGCTGCTGGGGACAGGAAACATGCACTGCATAACACCGTTTGCCAGCCCCGTGCACCTGGGCTTCCGCTTCCTTCTCCAGCTTCATTCCCCGGCCTCCCCCATCAGGTGGCGCAGGTAGCCGTACTCACTTCCACTTTCTGGACGATGCCACCATGTGCCTCCTTCCGTGTTCTTTGCTCTTCCTGATATTTTTACGTGGTTCGGTCTTACATGGAGGACCACACGGAGATGCCACTTCAGTGGCTGCCTCTCCCAGCTTCCTGAATTCCGGTGAGGACGCTCCCCCATGCATCCGATGTGGCCCCTGTGTCTCTGTACCACGTCACAGCGGGCTTCAACTGCACCTTCCTGTGTCCGCACTCCCCTCCAGTCTGTGACCACTGAGCGCGACAACGCCCTTTCTTTATCAGCACAGGGTCCGACCCAGGCTGCGCGGTTCTGTTCTCCAGCCAGGGAGCCCGCGTCTGCCTTAGAGTGGCAGGTGCCCCTCGGTCCAGCCGACTGGGGCTGCACCTGCACTGCGAGCCCACAAGCCCACAGGCGCGCGCTGGCTGGCCAGTGGGAGGGACGGTCCCCACACTCACACATCTGTCCCCATCACCCCAGAGAAACGGCGTGTGGGCCAAGGGAGTCCAGCCAGGGGTGAGCAGCACGGGCAACAGCTGTTGGGTAGCCTAAGAGGTCATCAAGGAGTCTGACCAGGAGGGGATGCAGGAGAAGGAGGCTGCCACCTGGGCAGGAGGAGGGATCTCTGGAAGGACCCGCAGATCCTGGCGGGATTGGAGAGCCTGTGTTCTCAGGGATGGAGGCAGAACTCTTGGGTTTAATGTGAAATCACAGTTGGGCCACAAACAGGGGTAATATTAGCAATTCGTTAGATGGTTTTGTATTTTACATCTGAAATCCTTCAGGGGTTCTGAGTTGGAGGCATTTACGCATTACAATGCAGAGCTTGCACAGTGAGGTAGGACGTGCACATTGTGAGTTCTGGGACCTTTAGCGCTTCAGTTTCTTATTAGATTAAGTGAACCGGTCTCTTCTAGTGTCTCAACTAGAAATCAGCTACGTCCAAACATTGCCATTGTTCAGCTCTTTAAAGAGGTAATTTAAATGACCATCGAGGACTTAATTTTGCTAAATTCATCCAAACTGAAGGACAACTCTCCAAGGAATCAATAAAGATATCCAGTGAAGCTTGTGTGGATTTAAATTTCAGCTTAAGTACGTTTTCAATTAGCCTGCAGGGTCTCCTTTTCCACACTCAGCACCCCCAATACACACGGTCACCTTATCCTCTGGAGCCTTTGGTGATTATAAAGTTGTTGTACTAGTGGTGATGAATTCTTAGTGGGTTACACACTCGACCTATTCGCATTTGAAGCAGTTTACCTCACAGTCTTTCGCAAGGGTAAAGCCAGTGTCCCGGAGGAGAGTAATTGAATTCGCACGGGCCTGTTTAACTTAGTTCTGTGACATGGCTCCCCGATTTCTGATTAGAAGCACATGGGAAAAACTCTCAAAAAAGAAAGGAATTCCCCAAAGGAGAGAAGCATCCTCCTTCCACACATGAATGCCTCTTTTTATGGGCCTGAAATAAAATGGGGTTGCTTTTATTGCTAAAGATTTCCATGTAGGAAACATTTTGCTTTTATTACTGAAATGCTTCCTGGTTCCAGCTGAAGTTGCGGAGAGAAGTGGTTTGCTGAGAGATGGCATCCGTTTCTCTTTGGAGGCCTGGACATACTGAATTGAATTTAGAAATGCAAAATAATTGTTAGGTGTCTGACATTTTGCCAAAGATATGAGAGCACTTAGGTTTATTACTGTTCTTTCAAATTTGGGAAAACGAAAGGCGATCTTAACTCATTTTTGGCTTTTTTTTTTCTTTTCTTCTTCCTTTCCTTCCTTTGTCCTCCCCTCCCTCCAGCTGTCCATCTTTCTTCTCTTTCTTCTCTTTCATGTGGTTTAAACACAAGCACATCGCTCTCATCTTTAATATAAAACAAAACTCTTTCCTGTACCTATTTTAATGTACTGGGAATCAGCTCTATATATTTTATCTTTCAGTCTTTCAGATTTCAAGAGAATCTCTCTTTCTTTAGTAAACTCTGTGTTTGGAAATAAAAATAAACTTATTTATATAAGCACTGTAACACAATTTAAATGTTACTGATATAATCCATGTTCTGCAAAACCAAACACCGATTTCGAATGGGCTTTGGGAAAGCTAACAGTGAGCAGACTATTTAAGATCTAATTAATTTTTTAATGAGAATACCAACCAGAACAATCATTGGTGGGTGGGGAGATGTCTCCGTGTGCCTGGATGCGAAGTTTTGCATGAGGGGAGAACCAGAGCACTTGTTACAAAGCAAAACCCAAGATTGGAAAAGCCAATCTCGTTCTTATCAGTATAATAAAGCAAGAAATAGAAACAAAGGACAAAGTTGGGAAAGGAGAAAGGAGGATAAGAATGCCAAAGGAATCAGCAAAAAATGGAAAGACTAGACCCATTAAGTGCATTTATCAAGTTGTTTACAGTGGCATTAAAAACTTAAAATATATAACAATATACTTAACAAAATATTCTTTTTTTTTTTAAAGATTTTATTTATTTATTTATTCGACAGAGATAGAGACAACCAACGAGAGAGAGAACACAAGCAGGAGGAGTGGGAGAGGAAGAAGCAGGCTCATAGCAGAGGAGCCTGATGTGGGGCTCGATCCCAGAACGCTGGGATCACGCCCTGAGCCGAAGGCAGATGCTTAACCGCTGTGCCACCCAGGCGCCCCTTAACAAAATATTCTAACAAAAAATTTCTACACTGAAAACTATGGAACACGGCAATGAGGAATTATAGAAAACCCAAATAAATGGAGGAGTTAGCTATAATCATGTGTTTTGACAGTGAATACTTTGAAGATATCTGTGGAAAGCTGAATAGTGGCCCCCAGAGATGTCCGCACCCTGAACCTCAAAATCTGTCAATGTGTTTGTTCCCAGAAAAGACAAAAGAACTTTGCAACTGTGATTGCTTATGGGTTTTGAGATGGGGAGATTTTCCTGGATTACCCAGGTGGGCCCAATCTTATCACGTGGATCCTGAAAAGCAGAGAAACATTCCTAGCTTCAGGTTCTTGGGTGGTGTGGCTATGCAAAAATGAGGGTGTGGCTATGCAAAATGAGCAGACACCTGCAACATTGTTCCCCTGAAGATGAAGGAAAGGGCCACATGCCAAGGAATGGAAGTTGCTACTAGATGCTGGAGAAGGCAGGAAACAGATTTCCCGCAAGAGCCAGAAGGAACAGAGGTGCTGCTAACACCCCGATTTTAACCCAGTGAGACCTGTGTCAGACTGCTGACCTACAGCATTGTAAGATAATAATTTTTTTTTCATTTAAACCACTAAATTTGTGATATTTTTAAAAACTATATAAAATTATTATGGTATCCATTTAAAGCAATTCCAATCAAAATCCTAAATCCTTTTTTTCAGAAACTGAAAAGTTCATTCTAAAATTTATATAGAGATATAAAGTACCTAAATAGACAAAATTATCTTGAAAAAATAAGAAAATTACAGACTTCTTTCAAGATTTACTATAAGTCTTTCACTTATAAGATTTCAATACTGGCTATAAGCTATACTAATCAAAGTAGTTAGGGAATGCAGTAAGGATAGAAAATTGATCAATGAAATGGTCAAGGAATTTTCTACAAAGTCAATTAATAGTCAGTTAATTTTCTACAAAGGTACCAAAGCAATTCAGTAAGAGAAAAAAAAGTCTTTTCAACGAATATATAGTCAATTAATTTTCTACAAAGGTACCAAAGCAATTCAGTAAGAGAAAAAAAAGTCTTTTCAACGAATATTGCTGAAAAAAAAAATGGGTGGTGGACCAAAATAATTTTGAGCTTTTCTCTGTCATTTGTGAAAACTCATTTAAGATGGACCGTAAGTTTAAAAGTTAAAATTAGGGGTGCCTGGGTGGCACAGCGGTTAAGCGTCTGCCTTCGGCTCAGGCGTGAACTTGGCGTTATGGGATCAAGCCCCACATCAGGCTCCTCTGCTATGAGCCTGCTTCTTCCTCTCCCACTCCCCCTGCTGTGTTCCCTCTCTCGCTGGCTGTCTCTATCTCTGTCAAATAAATAAATAAAATCTTTAAAAAAAATAGTTAAAATTATAAAGTCTTTAGGAGAAAATATAGTATGACATTGTCATGGCCTTTGAGTGGACAAAGTTATTTGGAACATAAAGAGTACTGTCTGCTCGAGAAAAAAATACAGATGTTGCACTTTCACAAAAGCAAAACAAAGTTAAAATATCCTTCTGTTCTTAAAAAAACATTTTCAAGAATATGAGTAGGCGGGGCGCCTGGGTGGCGCAGTCATTAAGCCTCTGCCTTCAGCTCAGGGCGTGATCCTGGCATTCTGGGATCAAGTCCCGCATCAGGCTCCTCCACTGGGAGCCTGCTTCTTCCTCTCCCACTCTCCCTGCTTGTGTTCCCTCTCTCGCTGGCTGTCTTTCTATCAAATAAATAAATAAAATCTTAAAAAAAAAGAAAAAATATGAATAGGCGAGCCATAGAATGGGAGGAAATATTTGTAATACACATATCTGATAAATGTATCTAGAACATATAAAGAACACAGATCACTAATACAAAGATAAACGCTCCAGTAATAAATGGGCCAAGAAGTCTTGAACAGACACTTCACCAAGGAAAGTCTAGGAGGGGCCACTAAACACATGGAAATGTGTTCAGTATCCTTTGTCATCACAGAAATAAGTTAAACTAGACTGAAATACTACTTCATTCTCAGTATGATAGCTAAAATTTTTAAAATGTCAATATCAAATGTTGGAGAGAATGTGAATCTAGCGATATGTAAATGCACAAAAACAAAATGATTAAATCGAACGTGGAGCAACAGGAACTCTTGTTGGGGATGGGGGTGTACGTTTGAGCTCTTTGGAAAACAGTTGGAGCTATCTAAGCCACTTTGATGATATCCAAACCTTTATCCCAGCAATTTCAGTCCTATGTGCATCTGTCCTGAGGAGACCCTTGCTCGCGTGCACCAAGAAAGATAGACGAGAATATTTGTAGCAACGTTATTTGTAAAAATAAATGACTGGAAATGGCTTGAATGCCCAGTGAGGAAGGCAGGTAAATTGTGAAATATTTGTACAGCGTAATTATGTGCAGCCAAGAAAATGAATAAATCTTGTTTCGATCCATCACCTTCGATGATTCTCAAGAGTGCAGTGCTAAGTCATGGAAGCAGGGTGTCGGTGAGTATACACACTATATACACACTAGGATTCCACTTCTCTACACGTCTCAAACAGATAAAACTGGGCAAGATGTTGTTTCGGGGTACTTCTGTACATAGGGTTACACAGGTAAAGAAATCATAGTAATAGCCCAAAATTCATGAGAGTGGTCAACTCTGTGAAATAGGAAGAGGGATAATTTTGGTAAGAAACACAGAAAGAGACCAGA
>NW_024423344.1:75786465-75886794 GCF_017311325.1 Ursus maritimus
GGAATGCCTATTTTAAAAAGTTGGGAGGAGCCTGGGTGGCTCAGTCAGTTGAGTGTCCTGACTCTTGATTTCTGCTCAGGTCATGATCTCAGCGCCCTGAGATCGAGCTCCACATTGGGCTCTGTGCTCAGCAGGGAGTCTGCTTGGGGTTCTCTCCCTCCCTCTCCTTCTGCTTGTCCCCTCTGTGCTCTTTTTCTCTAAAATAAATAAATCTTTTTAAAAAATGTTGGATACACTGGAAATTATTTCATTACTGTTCTTTCAGGGGTTCATGTACATTATACATACTCTTTGCATTTATAGTTTATAGTAAGATTTAAAAAATATAGTAATCTCTCATCAAGTTGCTTTCTTCTTTTCTTACAGCTCAGGATTTAAGTTTTCCTAACTCCCCTGTGGCTTTAGTTCATGTTGTCTGTGGGGCTGCAGTGACTGGACAGGACCAGTGAGATGTTAATGAGTCGCTGAATTTATTTATTTATTTATTTATATATTTTTAATGAGTCGCTGAATTTAAACAAAACACATAGAACATGTAATTCCTCCCACAAGATGCCCTAAAATACACCTGAAAGGTGTTAAGTGAGCCTTTTCAAATCCCAAGCGATTTATTCCTCCTTTGATAAGTAATTTTTGGTTGGACTGTCTGTCATTTTTTTAAAAGGAACTATGAAAACTGGGAGCGGAGAGAGAGAGAAGCATTTAGGGTGGGATAGGTTCATGCCTTCTCTCTCAGCAGGCTGGAACCGCCCTGGGGACCACCCCTGTGAACCACTCCCTGATGAATCTCATTTCAGTGAACTTTACTGTTTCAGACCAACCTGGTGAAGCTTCTTCTGATGCATCAGGCAAATCCAAACCTTCTGAACTGCAATGAAGAGAAGCCCTCAGGTAGGTTATGAGCGTCCTGGGACCGTTGAGAAGTTACTGGCTCCTTCCTGTCCTACCGGAGCTTACTGATCCATCATTAACGTAGCCGCCCAGCGAGTCGGCCTCCCCTGAGCAGCTCTGTGCAGGTGCTCCTTCAAGCCCTGCTCCCAAACTCCCATGCCCCCTCCTGCACAAGATGGCGGTGCAGGGTGGTTCCGATCATGGGGGGCCCTTGTACGTGCCTGCAGTTTGCTTTTGAGGCTTTCAGCTTCCTGGGTACTGATTCCTTCCATATCAATTAATTTCAAATATATTTTTGCTGTTATTTAACTAGTGTCTTGTTGTTTCAAATGCATACTGGTTCATCATGGTTATTTTATTTTTCTTTTCTTTTCCTTTTTTTCATTTTAATTTTCTTCCATTTTATGTTATTTTTTTTATTAATAACATACAACGTACTATTTGTTTCAGGGGTACAGTCTTAACAGCCTACACAGGGCTCACCACAACACATACCCTCCCCAATGTCATCACCCAGCCACCCTATACCACCACTCCCCTCTGTGCCAGCAACCCTCAGTTTGTTCATCAGGCTAATTTTAAATACTGATATATATTTTTTTCTGTGCAGATAGGTATACTGCAAGGAATTGACACTGACATCTTCAAGCCAATTTAAAACTTTGAAAATCTTAATTTAATGTACTATTTTTGATAAGTATCTTTTGAACATTTCTTGAGTTCTTTTTACCTCTGTTCTTTCGTAATATTCATATGCTGATTTAAAAACATGGATGCTAGGGCACCTGGGTGGCTCAGTAGTTAAGCGTCTGCCTTGGGCTCAGGGCGTGATCCTGGTGTTCTGGGATCGAGCCCCACATCAGGCTCCTCTGCTGTGAGCCTGCTTCTTCCTCTCCCACTCCCCCTGTTTGTGTTCCCTCTCTCTCTGGCTGTCTCTCTCTCTCTGTCAAATAAATAGATAAAATTTTTAAAAACACAAAAAAACAAACAAAAAAACATGGATGCTGCATTCATTTTCTAGCTTTTACAATTTGACAACACATTTACTAATAAGTGTTTTGTTTATTAAAAATAAATACTCTAAATAACAAAGAGAAAAGTGTAGCATAAATAATAAAATGATATTAGAATTTTGAAGGTAATAATTGAGCTAAATACCTTAATTCTACTTATTCTTTTTACTATACCTCTAATCTAAAAGCACTTTATGCCAGAGATTTCTCACTGGATGTACTCACAGGGGTGTGATTACATGATAAACCTCCAGCTGAAGAGAGGATGAGAGATTTGCTCTATTTCCTATTTTTTTGGAGTTAAATATTATTTAATGCTTATTCATCTTATCTGCTAAAGTAAACTGAAGATTTAACAAATGAAACTCTTAGCTAGTGTTATAGTTTCAAACTTTGGAATCAGGCTAATGTTAATGATAATGTAGTAACCTTAGTATTAACAACAAAAGCATGTCCAATGATAAATATTAAAAGAGCAAATAGAAATTTGTGGGCTTTTTCTATTTGCTTCATGTATTTGTTGTGAAATATGTCACATCCTTTGTTTACTGTAGTTCTAACAGATCACATGTGTCAAGTTCATATCCCTGGCTTCTTTCCCAGAGAAGAGAATATATGATTGACCCTTGACCTCAGGGACTCCCATGTGTCACACTTCTGCCTTTTAGTCTAATATTTTAAACCTAAGTGTGCCCAGATGGACACCCGAGGCAACCTACAGTCCTAGAGCCCAGGGCGTGCCTAATGTCTGGTCTAGCCTCAGCCCTGGCCACCTCAGGACAGGATGACTGTCTTAGACAATTGGCCCATGTTGGCCATGCCAAGTCTACCATCAGTGTAACCCATTTTCCATGCCTTGTTGGTCAAGAGAGACGCAGTGATGTGCTGATAGGAGACCCTCAATTATCACTTGTTGATTGAAGTATTTTCCTTCAATTCCTTCTTTCACATACAAGGGAACAAAGAGCTATAGTGCAGTGAGAGTTTCGAGTAAATGCAGGAGGTACCAACATCTAATCCAACAGCGAGAAGAATGAACCAGATAAAATAATAGCACAGAGAACAGGAAAGTAGACACCCATATTATGACTGAGCAAATGAAAATCATCATCAGTATTATATTCTATTCTTGCTCTTTTGTGTTCCTTGAATTTGGAGTGCATCCAGAAAAAAATTATCTGGGGGACAAAAGCAGTTGGGGGTATAGTTGTTAGGTGGGACAGAAGTAATCACCCAAGGTGAGGAAGCTGAGGGACCTCCTCCTCGTTATGTAGATATGATTTAACCTAGAGCAAATGATGATAAAATCTTGGCATAAACATCTTCTTGTGGTGGCTGAATGAATTCATCCAGCCCATCCAGCCACATAACTCAAATTTGTAGACACAGGTAGTCATGCACTTTAGTCATGAGGATTGAAAAGGAGCAGTTATGTCTATTAGGTTCCTAATTGTTATTAAGGTGGATTTTTTGACTTCCAGTTTCAGTTGTTAATTGAATTAATTTGATTAATGCACATCTATATCGCTGCCCAGGTATATTCAGATGTCACTCTTAACATGTCATGTATAAGGAAATATAATTATATTTCAGATTGAAAAAATGGATCACAGAGGCTAGACTCACCTCACTGCTTTCATAATGCAACTGTTATTTATTTGTACATC
Organism: Ursus maritimus; assembly: GCF_017311325.1. Taxonomy (NCBI): domain Eukaryota; kingdom Metazoa; phylum Chordata; class Mammalia; order Carnivora; family Ursidae; genus Ursus; species Ursus maritimus. The sequence goes on from NW_024423344.1 coordinate 75,790,037, forward strand.
TACAAATGGATGGTTGTAAAATGTGTACTACAAGTTTCATAGTAACCCAGTCTTTGGGAATGTGTAACTATTTTCATCATTTTGGTTCTTATTCATCGAGATGAAGGAAGAGTGGCACTGAGAATGAAATGACATCAAGTTGTTTCAAGCTTAGCTTCTCCGTGACTTTACATTTTACACATCACCACTCGGTGAATATTATTTTCATATTTTTTCATTTCATTTGTAATTAAATATGCCACGGATATAAAACAAGACCGTCTTTTAAAATGGTAACACCGCAATTTTATTCCTACCATAAACTTCTAATGTTTTTCGTTTTGCTCAAGGTGTTGATCAATTTTCACGTTTTAAGCACACTAGCATTATTAAAAGGGAACAGTTTTCTGTGATCTCAGCACCCACTTTTTCTGATGTTCGTATTGTTTCTTGTAGATATCGCCGCCTCTGAGTTTATCGAGGAAATGCTGCTGAAAGCTGAAGTTGCCTGGGAAGAAAGGGTAAAAGAGCGTTTATCTGTTCCTGCCGTGGCCTCCGAGGAGCCCTATGAAGAGATCCTCCATGACCTCCCTGCTCTCTCCAGCAAGCTGTAAGTGCCTTTCGCTGTGGCGTGCTGACGTCATAGATCTTACTTGTGCAAGAGTTGGTTATTTTCTCTGCCGTCCATTGATAGTCAGTATTAAGACGGACTCATGACTAAATTGAAGCTGAATGTTAACGTCTTTACCAAAAAACACTGTTGACAATAAGTTTAGCCTGATTTTCTGAAAAATCATCTGATTCTTTTAAACATTATTATTGTAGTTATTAGATCAAGTTTGTCACCGTGAGACCAAAGATGATATTTTAAATGTACTCCACGTTTGTAGCTAAACTAGTTTGTAAGATTTCCAGTGACTGTGGTAATGGCTAAATTCCTAATGTAGGAAATACAAATATTCACTTTTTTCTCTCTAAAGTATAAAACTTAATGGTTTCTGGTTGCCTACAATATCCCCTTAAATGCTGATACATACTACAACAAGGATGGTCCTCAGAAACGATATGCTGAGTGAGTGAAGCCAGACATCAAAGGCCACATATTGTATGACCCCATTTGCATGAGATGTCCAGAATGGGCAAATCCATAGCAACGGAAAGCCAGTGGTTGCCAGGAGTGGGGTCGGGGGCAATGGGGAGTGACTCTTACTGGATATGGGGTTTCTTTGGGGATAATGGAAATGTTCTAGAAGTAAATGGATGCTTACACAAATTCGTGAATATGCTAAAAAAAAAAAACCATTGAATTGTACACTTTAAAATGTGAATTTTGTGCTCTGTGGATCCTATCTCAACAAAAGAAGGAAATACGTAAGGAAAAAAATAATTTCAGGTTGAAAACAACATTTTTAACGTCGTTCTTTTTTTAGAAGATTTATTTATTTGAGAGAGAGAGAGAGAGCAGGAGCAGAGGGGAGAGGGAGAGGGAGAGAACCTCAAGCAGACTCCATGATGAGCTGGGAGCCTGAGGCAGGGCTCGATCTCAGGACCCTGAGATCATGACCTGAACCGAAACTAAGAGTGGGGCATTCAACCGACTGAGCCACCCAGGCACCCCTAACATGTTGTTCTTTTGATAGAGAACATATGTGAAATGAATCAGAGCATTGTCAGGACTCACAGAAGACATACACGTATTTCTTCCACAGATCTCTCGTGTATCATTTACAAAGCAGCATTTCTTCACACGCCAGTTGCTGCAGTCAGTGGTTTAGTCTTGGTGTTCTAGAGGGTTTGGTCTTCTGTCTCTCTCCTCACCTCTGCATTGCTGAGTTTCCGCCAAACTGTTTCTATCTATTCCTCCATTAAAATAAACAAAGGCTATTGTTCTGTGGAAATCCAAGTTGCCCTCATGTGAACGAAGCGCCTTCTCGAATGGTTTGGATAACCTGAATTTTTAAATATGAAGTCTGGTCTTCAGCTATGTCAAGACGTTCCTCAGCTTTAGGGAGGTGCAGAAGGAATTAGAACAAAAGAACACTCCGGGAAGCAGGGGAAAGAGTTGGNNAGGTTGGCCAGTTTTCCCCTGCTGCAGGTCGGACCAAGCATCCCCATGAAGCCTGCTGCTGCTTTTCTCATTACTTTGCCCAAGAAAGGACAGTGCATATTCATGGATGTGAGAATCATGTGATTAGAAAGAATGTTCAGCCTTCTCTTCTTCTCCGTGTCATCTGTGTTTATCTTCAGAAAGTCTCTTTTCCCACCGTTTATCAGCAGCCCTCATCCTGAGGACTTAACCCGCGTTTCCTCATCTGAACTATCATCACCTATCTTTTAGTTTTCAATCCAACTTCCTGTTCCTTTGCCTTCTACAGTTAACTCACTCCTTTTACATTTTCCTAGGATATATTTTGCTAAAATTTTAAGAAATAATGGAGTGGTGTCTGATACCTCAGCATACAAGTCAAAATCCCTTTCCAATATCAACTCCTGTTGATTGTCCTGTGAGGATTTGTGGGCTAAGTCATGAGTTCAGTTCGGGTGAGAATGTCACCCCCGCTATGCTCCACCGTTAGCAGCACCCCTGTCTTTGGTTAAACATTTAATCACGAGGAAATTCCTAAATTATTGAATTATGTCATTTTCCATGTTTCTAAGATATCTTCTGTTAAGTGAACAATTTTAAGGGGTCTATTTGTTGCCTGACTTTGAAGTTTGTGTCTCAGAGTGAGCAGGTTAAGCTTTAACTCCGGAGTCCTCCCCGACAGTCCTCCCTATCTGTAAAGCTTTCAGGCTTCCTCTCTCTGCTTTAAATTTGCAACAACTGTTGTCATACTTGACTGCGATTCCCCGCTCTGTCCTTTCTTGCTTCTTGCCTGCACCCCGTGCTGGGTCCTGACGTAGATCTCCGTGTCGCGCGGGCCATGATTGCCACTAATGAGACAGCTGTGGGGACCTGCGCCCTGTGGGACTGGAGCCCGGCAGTGCTCTCCCAGGGTCTGTCGTCGCTGCAAAGTTTGATGTGTGCCAGCGTGTGCTGCGAACGCTCGCTTTCATGGGGTCCTGGAGGCGGAAGCCACAGCCGTTCCGCCTAGGCCCTGGCAGGGTGGAGTCCTTCACGGAGAGGCTGTGGGGGCTTAGTGATTCACGACAACAGCCAACGGTTCCTGTGTGGCCACCAGACATCAGGACCCTGCAGAGTGATTACGTGGGTCATTGCCTTTAAGCCGCAGAACAACACAAGTACGCCCCTTCTTTCTTTTGTTGTTGTTAATTTTTTAACTTGGGTATCGTTGACACACAGTGTTCCATTAGTTCCAGGCATACAACGTCACTGTAGGCTGTGCTCACCCCAAGCGTGGCTACGGTGCGTCACCAGACAACGCCATTACAATACCACCCACTGTACTCCCTGTGCCGTATCTTTATTCCCTTTATTTATAATTTTCATTCAGTTTAAATATATTGACACATACAACACAGATACTTCTTTTTAAAATTTTTTTTAATGTTTTTTTATTATATTCTGTTAGTCACCATACAGTACATCCCTGGTTTTTAATGTAAAGTTCGATGATTCATTAATTGCGTATAACACCCAGTGCACCATGCAAAAATTTTTTATTTCAATCCGATTTGGTTAATGTACAGTGTATTATTAGTTTCAGGGGTAACATGAATGCTTTCTGTTCTATCCCTATGTTATCCATCCCCATCGGAGACTCAGAACTCAAGTAGCTTGACTCCTGTCACACACATGTACCCACTCCCCTATTGTTTCAGTGAGGAGGTCATTTTTATTTGCAATTCAAATACTTCTAATTTGGCTTGAAAGAGGAAGTTGCTGATCTGAGCTTCCCTGTTATGGTCAGTCAGCTTTAGACGTGGCATATTGTCAGGTTAGCATAAGTGTTTCTTCGTATGACAACTTAAGAAGATAGTCTATAATTAGGAAGACGTTTCCCTTCCGCAGAAACAAGAAGCATGAAGCCTCCTTGCAATACAGTTGACCACTGATCTGCTTTTAAGCCAAAGCTCAAGTCAAATGCAGCAACATGGGGCCCTTGGTCTACCTTGCTCTGAGTGTCTACACTCAAGCCCTGAGGCGACCTGTGAGGCCGTGTGTTGCAGTCCTTATGGACAGAGACCCAGAGCCACACCTCCTGGTTCAGATGCCGGCTCTGCACCTGCTGGCTCTGGGACTTCAGGAATTTAGTCAGAGTCTTTGCCACACGTCGCCTGCAGTGTAAAACATGGGTGCTGTATAGTAAAGAATTTGTCCAGGCCTTTCTCCCTGCTTCCTGGGAGCGGAGATGCTCATCCCTTGGAATTCCCAAGCCACAGGACCGCCTCTGCTGTCCAGGATCCCTGCGGTCCCACTTGAATTTATGCTAACAAGGTGCCTTAGGGTGGGGGCTGGTCATGCCAGAAAACCCAGTGCTGGGATGAAAGGGCGGAGCAGTGAGCCAGCCTGGCCTCCGGGAGGGGAGGAGGCCAGGAAGCTGAGTTCGGTGATGGAGCCCGTCATCTCAATGGAGCCAAACTTCAAGGACAACTCTCTGCAAGCCCATGGAGCGTCCTTGTTGGCGAACCCCTCTGTGCGCTTGGAGGGTGCCGTGCCCTGATTCCCGCACCTCCCCCTGCGTTTCTGTCACATGGATGATCCCGATCCGTCCCCTCCCTAAGAAAGCTGTAGTAGTAAGTTTAGTGCTTCCTGAGCTCCGTGAGTTGTTCTAGTGAGCTATCAAACCTGAGGGAGTTGCGGGAGCCCCTGAACTGGTAGCCCATTGGTCAGAAGTGTGGGTGAACATGGAGACTCCCAAACTTGTGGCTGTGTCTGAAGGGGGAAGTCTTGACCTTAATTTGCGGGGTCCGTTTTATAGGTAGTCAGTGTCAGAATTACGCTGCGGTACCGCAGGGTGGTGACGATGGTGGTCGGAAATGGCTTATGAGGCGGTTCTTGATGACTCCGTGACTTAATATTTTTGAAACACAGTAGTATTTGGCTCATTGTGATACCATATAAGTGCTTGAGAAATGACAGAAAGAAAAGCAGATATTCTTCATTCATCTGTGAATTGTCAGCATAATCATAAAGAATAAAGGCCTTCTCGCTCTAAGCTAAGACAGTAGATTTAAGCTTTCAGTTTGGTGAAATCAAACTGAATAGGGCCATATAGAGAAAAACTTACTTTCTAAGCAGCCGGAAGAAAAAATCCAATCTCAGAGAAGACCAGCTTTGGGTGGGTGCATCCTTTGAGTAGTTGCTTGGGCTGGCTCTCCATGGGCTTCTGAGTCAGATAGCACCTGGGATGGAGATAAGATGTGACTGGGAAAAGTCTGGAAAGAGGCAGACTTGAGCGGGTCTGAGGATGCAAGGACAGGGCGCTTGGTGTAGGTGGGTCCCAAAGTGCATGGGCCAGACGGCCACTGATGAGGAGAAATACCCTGTGGGGATTTGTAAGAGGCACAGTATGAGTTTCACAGCGTGTCCTTCTGGACCTCAGTAGAAGCTGAGACTCATGACAGGCTTGGAGTAGATGTTATGGAAAGCTTTGAAGGGGCCACATTTTATGAAACAAGCCCAACATGCATTTACTTAAAAGCAAGCCAACTGTCTGTGGCTACACAAGGATGTCTTCTATGGCCTTCGTTGCTCAATGAAAATAAATATGATTTGCATATCAGTGCAATTTTCAATAATCATTTCCATTGATCTTCATTTAAACTCCATGACTTAGGGTGGGTAGACATAATTATCTGCATGTTATTTATGGAGAAACAGAAAGCCAGAGGTGTGACAGACGTATGGGGATAACAAGTTAGTAGCAGCTGTGATTAGAACCACCATCTTTGAATTCTTTGTTCATGCTTTCCACCCTAAGGCGGGAACAGGCTCAGGAAGATGGTATTGAGTGTCTCCCCGGGCTCATGGTGTGCACAATCTTGTCATACAGATCTTTAAAAAAAAAATGAAGTTACAAATGAGGGACATAGCCTTTGACCCATGCCTCAACACCACACCTGGGGGCGTTCTTTACAGAAATCGGCTCCTAGTAACTTAGACCAGAATGCTTGGATAAGCAATCCTGAAAAGTGCATTTTTACTCTTAGAGCCTTAGGCACGGTTGTGTGTGCTGCAGCCATTCATTTCCTGGCTCCTGATGGCTGAACACCACCTGTCTGGTTATTCCCGTGAGCCATTGTTCTTGTACATTTACTCTTGACCCGGAATGACCTGACCATTTTCAAAATCAGCGCAGCTTCCGTGACCATTTTGCAGTAAAATAACATCACCTGAGATAAAGTCGGACCAGACTCCCAGCCCTGGATTCTTCAGTCTTTGGAAAAAGCTTCGTGTTACAAATTCTCGATAAAGCAGTCCATCGGTTCCTTGTGAATTTAGGAATGAATTCTGTGGTCCAGAGGGGGACAGAGAGAAATGTCACACAATACAGGGACGTCATGAAACCTTGAGAATCATTTAATCTGATTTCCAATTTTAAACCATTTTTACACTATCCCTCAAACGTGGTTGAAGAACTAGTTGATCTTCCAAAGTTGGTCGAGAACTAGACTTGGCTTAGGGGGAAGGTAGAGGGAGGGGGTAGACATTGCCATGTCTATTCATGTTCTTTTCCTACAGTTGAAACTGCTCCAGAGATGGGAACTCACTACCTTTCCAAGAAGGTAGAATAAGCTTATTCCGTCTACCACCAAAATACGCACAGGGTTTTCTTCACTTTTTTATATTATATACTGTGTGTGCACATGTGTGTGTGTTATGGTGCTTGCTCGGGTAACTTAAGTTTTACCAAATTCTATCAAATTTTCTTACTAAAGATATCTGAAAATGCAGATTATTAAGTATTTCCTTGACTCAAATGTATAATGATAATGTTGTTTCATACAAATATCATTCATTAAATACCTATTCAGAAAAATATATATATGCTAGACAGTCACTTCTCATAGTATAACGTAGCATATGCAGAAGCTCTCTTCATATATTCACAGTGCTGCTGCATTCACCTTATTTTAAATTAGACTTTAAAAGGTTCTTTGCAGATACCTGTTGAGAACTACTAGATGAATAGAAAATGTCTTAAAAACAGTGTCACTTTCAATTCAACTGCAAGAGACACATTGACTTTTTTTTTTTCAAAGTAGGTGCCACACCTAGCATGGGTCCCAACATGGGGCTTGAACTAAGGACCGTGAGATCAAGACCTGAACTGAAAAAAAGTCAGAGGCTTAACTGGCTGAGCCACCCAGACACCTGACACTTTTGTTTTTTAAACACAAGTAATATTTTACCGAAGTGTTTTTTTTTTTTATTTTTAAAGATCTTTATCTATTTATTTGACAGAGATAGAGACAGCCAGCGAGAGAAGAAACACAAGCAGGGGGAGTGGGAGAGGAAGAAGCAGGCTCATAGCGGAGGAGCCTGATGTGGGGCTCGATCCCATAATGCCGGGATCACGCCCTGAGCCGAAGGCAGACGCTTAACCGCTGTGCCACCCAGGCCCCCCCGAAGTGTTTTTTTTTTTATGTATTTTTTTTTATTACAAAAATTGAAGTCATTTTTTGGGGGGACAAAGATAGCAATTAACTCAAAGCTCTCCAAGAATAGTTTCATTCAAAATTAAGCTTTAGATCATTATTTTGTAGATGCAGAAAAACCCAAATTCCTCATAGTAAATGATTTATGTAGCTGCGTTTTTAGGATTAAAATTGAGAACTATCTATTCAGTCCATTACTTTACTGCCAAAATAACCGAGTCACATATGCCATTTGTTCACATTTGTTTGGGTTCAATTTTTTTCTTTGTTGGCCTAATATATCCCAATATAGTCAATTTGGCTTGTTTTCTATGGTTTTCTAGAGTTGCTGTCATCATAATGGGCAATAATTGTCACCTTTGTTAGTTTTATTTTATTACATTCCTGTTTCCATTTTCAGAAATAAAATCTCAGTTCCTACAGGCACATTTGCTCTGCATGAAATGCCTTTTATGTTTATAGAAATGAGCAAGTGTTGAATAAATCCAGCAGAGTTCAGAAATTGATTGTCTGCTGGTATAATCCGTGCAGTTTTGTCCACGGTCAGGTTAAAGCGATCTATCCCCAGTTTAATCTAAACTGTCCTTGGATGGTTGCTTTTCATTTTCTCTATGTTTGTGAAATCTGCCTTACCAAAGCCTTCTTTTAGAAAATATACTCTTTTTAATCCTATTTTTTTTCTGTTTTTCACTGATAAAATAAAGTTTTTCTCGTGGAGGAAAATTTGGAAAATGCAGAAAAACGTGTAGAAGCATGAAAAAACTCACTCGTTAATGTCAAAGAAAAATTATACCAGAGAAGTCAAAGATGAAAGGAAGACTTTATTCAGGACGATTGCAATACAGGGAGAGAGGTGAACTTGACTCAGAGAGCTTTTAAATGCTGGGATAAGCTGGTGGTAAAGCCTGGGGGATGTTAGCAGGAAGGCTGGTCCTTGTGAGGAGGCCATCCAGAGTTTGCTAGTTGGTGCTTTAGGAAGTGAGGCTCTTCCCCTCCCGCAGAGATCAGAAGAGTGGGGCTCCCTCTATCAGTCCTGATGGTTACATTCCAACAGAATGGCTCCCAGGTCCTGGAGAAAGATGTTGAGGGCATTGTAGAATATTTACATCCCAGAAGGACAAAGGAGGAAATTACAATGGAAAGTTCTCTGAAGTAAGCTCTCTAAGAAAAGAGAGGGCAGTAGTCTAGAGTTGGGGAGAAGCCTGTCCAAAGTTTAGCTAAGATGAATCCATTTTCATCAGTAGTCCATGGTTTTGATGAAACTACTATTAACTCGGTCTATTTCTTCTTTTATGTGTTTCTTTTTCTTTATTGAGTTCTTGTTCTCTCTATATAACTGCATCTTATTTTTTTAATTAATCTCATCAAATATTTTGTCATGGTTGATAAACATTTAATGAGTATTGAAATAAATAGCAATGATCACTTAAGAATTATTGCTTTTTTCTGGAAAAATAGCATTTTAATACATGTTCATAGTGTACAGATGGATAATTGGTGAAAATTTAAATATGTAGGAGTTATCTTACATGATTGCTGTTGTTAATCACGATGATTATGGATGAAATGTATTTCATTTTAAAAGTGGGGAAGAAACCTAAAGAGCAGCTGTTCCATAGGCCTTTAAAACATTATCACGTGCCATCAGCCAAGCTATGTGTTTTGTATTTTCTTATAGAAAATATGTGTATGACAAATATGTTGCCATTCGATCCAACTGTATTATTTAGAATCATTTTTTTTCTTATATGAGTATTTTTAACTAGCTACTTACAGTTATTGTTAGTAATAGAGCTATGATATTATATGTGATTTTATTGAGTGTATAAGTGATTCTTTTAAAGACACAGCTGAGAAAGTGTGTCTTTAAAAGAAGTGTGAAGAGGGATTATGTGGTAGCATCATAGATCTGTAGGGCTTGGCATACACTTAGATACTGTCTCGTCTAACCCCCACATTTGCAAAAGTGACATGTGGCCCAGAGATTTTGAAGGCTTATGGGGTCAGATGGTTGTCAACTTGAGGTAAAAACTGACTTAGGGGAGCTGGGTGGCTCAGTCAGTTAAGCATCTCACTCTTGATTTTGGCGCAGGTCATGATCTCAGGGTCGTGAGATCGAGCCTTGTGTTGGGCTCCACGCTGGGCATGGAGCCTGCCTAAGATTCTCTTTCCCTCTCCCTCTGCCCCTCCCCACCCTCTCTCTTCCTCTCTTAAAACAAAACAAAACCTGACTCAGGATGGAGTCACTGTATTTCCTAGATCAATCTTCTCTCCCAGTGTCCCTGTCAGTTGGGAATAGAATAGATCCTGCTATTAGTGCTGTGATTAGATTTGAGATAGGAAAGGAGTATTTTAGCTATTTTAGTCAACTCTGCTTCTTCCTTTTAGAAATCCTTTATAAATGGTGATTTTATGTCGTTTCTACCTGACTAGTCAAACCACTGCTTTCTTCATCGCTTTATCCTCAAAACACCTGGTACGGTATATGCAAAACCTCTCTGTAGTTTTTCTTTGAAGACGTCCTGACAAAGCAGAAGAAAAGAGGTGATTGACATTCAAGGGTAGATCAGTAAGGAAATATTTTGGTTGGTGTGAGGTGGATTTTGGATGTGGGCATGGTGACTGGTGGTTAAGAACACAAGCTCTGCATCTCAGGTCCCACCTCCAGTCCTGCCTTCCTGTGTGTCCACAGCCCATTCTTCTTTCTCTCTCCCTCTCTGTCACCTATAAAATAGGTAGAAAATTAGATATTCCTTATAATGTTGTTCATATGAGTTAATATGTATAGCGTACTTAGAATGGAGATTATCATGCTTTGAATTTCATATAATTATTACAGTGTTTTATAGGTGGTCCATTCACCTTATAGAAAATAGAGGGAAACTGCAATGGTCTTCAAATATTTGAAGGGTTCTCATGTCAGAGAAGCATAGGACGCACCTTGGGAGCTCCAGGAATGGAGAATACAAGTTAGGGCAGCAGGCATCGTTTCATAGTTGCTCGTGGAGGAAATAAGGCCTTTTTGGAGTTATGAATACCTTATCACTCAATGGTACTCAAGCAGGTCTGGATATGAAATTTTTATAAGTATTAAGAGCATTCTCATTTTACAGTGAATTTTTAAAATTGGTAACCATACTATTGGGAGGGATAGTCTGCCATGGCCTTGAGCACCCTCTCCGTTGTTGCTCAGTGTGTCAGACTGCAAAGCACATGTACTTAGTCATACAGGCCGTCAGGTCGCTCACGGAGACCACAGAGCAAACGCCAGGGGAGGGGCACTGGCTCTTCTGCTGCTGGTGCAGCATTTGCTGCTTGTTCCAGAAAGTACTTGCCTCCTGAGCAGGTTTCTCTCCCACAACACAACACACTGCATGAGTAGGCGTCCGTGTACTTTCCCTGTGTCGGCCCCTCCTAGCCACCATGGGACACGGTCAGACACGAGCCTCTGGATAGTGTGTGCGCCGTGAGTCATGAAGTCTTCTGTCTCCGATCCGGGAATCAATCTCTTGTCTTCCGCGCCTCTCCATGAAATAGTGACTAGCTAACCTGTTAGTTTGTAAATAGAACACAATCCTTGAAGCTTCGCAGTGCTGGACCCATATAAGTAACCACTTTTGTTGCCTGCTTAATGCTGTAGTCACCGTGCTAAGCCCCTTGTGTGCGTTCTGCTAGAAGGCCCTCCGTAGAGGCCTCCTTTACAGATTGGTTTTAGAGAATGCTTCTGTCACTTGCCCGGGAAGCCCAGGCGCAGCTTTCTGGCAGACACACACTCGTCACAGCTGTCCTCCCCTGCTGTCCCATCAGGCTGCCTTCTCACCCACCTCAGAATCTCCTCACTGAGTAAAACATCATCCAGAGCTCAAGGGAAGTAAAACTGACCTCACGTTTCTGTGAATACGTTCTTTAGCTCTTCCTCAGGCCTTTCCCTCAACCCTGCACTAGTGTAGCCCATTTACGTCTTATTTTCTCCACTTTCCTAGACTCTGTGGTACAGAGGGAAGATAAGGCCCAGAGATGGGCTGCAAACAGTGAGACCTTGTGGTTACTGGAAGAAGCCCTTCACATTACTCTCTCTTTGCATTTCTATATACAGCTACAGGAGGTTGATAAAACATTCATTTGTAATGGCATAAAAACATCAGAGTAAATCTAACAAATTATTTGCAAAACTTGAATGCCAGAAGTTACAAAATACTGAGAGAAGTTAATGATCAAACTAAATGGCGAAATGTACTGTGCTTACGGATGACAGAATTCAACATTGTGAATACGTCAATTCTCCCCAAGTTCATTTATCAGCTGAGCAGAACGCTAATCAGAGACCCAGTAGGCATGTTGATAAAAATTGACAAATAGATTTTAAAATCTATATGAAAGTGCTAATGATCTTGAATAGCCAAAACAAAAGAAAACAAAACAGGAAGAGTCAAAGTACTTGATTTCAAGTCTTACTGTGCAAGGACATTAATCAAGAAATGTAATATTGGTGGGGCGCCTGGGTAGCGCAGTCGTTAAAGCGTCTGCCTTCGGCTCAGGGCGTGATCCCGGCGTTCCGGGATCGAGTCCCACATCAGGCTCCTCTGCTATGAGCCTGCTTCTTCCTCTCCCACTCCCCTGCTGTGTTCCCTCTCTCGCTGGCTGTCTCTATCTCTGTTGAATAAATAAATAAATAAAATCTTTAAAAAAAAAAAAAAAGAAATGTAATATTGGTGTAAGACTCGACTATTCTATCAACGGAACACAAGGAAGCATCCCCAGATAGACCCACACATATATGGTCAATTGAATCTTAACAAAGGTATCCTAGATAATGGGCTGGGGAGAGATGTTCTTTTCAAAAATGATGCTGAAACATTTGGACGGCCATATGAAAACATAACAAAGCCCGACCCGTACATAGCACCATATGCAAAAACCACTGACGATGCGTCACAGACCCAAATGTAAAGCATGAAACTATAAAATTTCTGGAATGAAACCTAGGAGAAAACCTTTTTTGAACTTGGGTTAGGAAAAGAATTCTTAGATAAGACGCAAGAAGCCCAAGGCATAGATGGAAAAAAAATGTGTTTTGAAACACACTGTAAAGAAAATGAAAAGATAAGACATAGACTGGGAGAAAATATCTGCCACATATGTACCTGCCAGAGGACTTGAAACCAGAATTTATAAAGTCAATATTCTGGCAACAAAGATTTGAACTCACATTTTACCAGAGGAGAGATTTTTATGTTGAATAAGCACATTAAAATGCAAATTGAAACCACAGTGAGAAGCCGCTAACTTCCCTACTAGAATGGCTTTAAGCGGAGAGAGAGGTATTGGCAAGGAGGAGGAGCAAGTGAAATGCCCATGCACTGCTGGTGGGGGCACTGCTTTGGCATCAGCTTGGAATTTCTTCTAGGTTTTTAACCGAGATAAATGGAAGCGTGTCTGCCCAAACACCTGCACACAGATGTGGACAGAAGCTTCATTTCCACTTGACATCAGCTGGACAAACGCAAATGTCTGCTGAATGGATAGCCCGAGTGTAGTACGTTCTCCAGCAGACTACCACTCAGCACCAAACCCAAACCATTGTCTACAGAGCAGCATGAATGAGCTAAATACGTGATGTTAAGTCAATGAAGGCGGATATAAACAGCTACATGCTTTATGATCCCTTTCATATGACGTTTTAGAAAAGGCAAAACTATAGTGAAAGAAATAGTTACCAGTGGTTGCAAGGGGCAGGAGGCTAGTGGAGACAGTGGGTTCCCCAGAGCAGGCCCAAAGAGATGGCTGGGAGTGATAGAAATGCCGTGTATCACCGGTTACGTGGGTTACACGCACACGTATGTATTTAACCGTGTACAACTACACATATATCCGACACAGACATCTACAGTACGTGAGCAGCCACACAAAGTGAGTTTTACCGTATGTGAGTGATACCTTAATAAACCTGAATTTTTTGAAAAAAACAAAAAGTACATTGAAGCATTAATTAGAATCACAAGTGCTATTGTAGAATGCATGAAATAATTATGTTTATATGTATCACACTTGATTAAATATGTATGAATTTCTGCTCGTATGGTAACGTTTAGGGAAATGCATGTTTAAATCTTACTATCATAAAGTGTTACAATGCAAATTAAACCTTTAGGCTGTGCTTATTTTTTATGGACATCACACAATAATGGCTTTCTTTTGGCAGTGATGTCTATGGAACAACAAAAAATATGAAGTAGCTTTTATTTTTTTGCCTAGTTTGAGCTGTAATGAAGGAAGGAGTTATTGTCTGTAATGTTGGAATCCTTGAGCACATGATTCTTCTTTAATGCCCCGTTATTGTTTCATTACAAACTCTAAATATTGCCCATGATTCCATAACGTATTTTAAGTTGTATATGAACAATAGGTTAATTAATTGTATAATTTGTGCCTTCACTTGTTTGCAATTCACTTTCACATTTAAATATCTTGCTTAGTTCAGTCATGTGTTCAACCTGAGCTTATAAATTGCTGATTGATTTGCCTCCTACAGTCATATATACATTTGTAAACATTTTCTTCTCAAGTTGAAGTGAATATGTTTTTCTTTTAAAGTTGAAATTGAATGAAAGTGAGAACTAATAGAAAAGTTGACCGATTCCCCATTGATTTTTTTTTTCCCCTCCGTGTTGAGAAATGTTTTCTTATCTGAATAAAACAACTTTCTGTAACTGAGCTGTCCTGTTGTGGTCATTTTTGATTAATATGGCGATGTTAGCAGAAAACTAATTATAGTATTGATTATTTTCTGTAGCAGTCCCCTGGTGTTGCCAATTGCCAAGCAAGACAGTATGTTGGAGAAAGACATTATGTTCAAAGATGCCACAAAAGGTCTATGCAAGCGACAGTCTCAAGACAGCATCCCTGAAAATGCTACCGTGAATGACCCCAGCAAACCTGAGCAGGTAAGTACACCTTTACTGCATGCCTGCTTATTACGTCATGCTTTAAAATCCAACATTTCAAAACCAAACGCCTATGAATTTCCATTCGAAGAAAAATTCATGAATGCACAGGTTAGTAGTTTTTTAAATTCCCACATATAAACTGTTATGATATTATACTGACCATTAACAAACGTAGCAGCTATTGTGTTGTACAAGGATGTGAATTTTATATCTATCTTGACTTCTACAGCAGGAATACAAGCTCAGCCAGTATGCTAATCCCCGAATATTTCCAGTTCTGTCTTTAGTCCTCATTTCGATTATTATGTAGGGTATGCTTTTTGGTTCCTTCAAAAATCCAAACATTTTGCATAACAAGAAGAAAGGAAAATCAGTCACTGAGAGTCACTTATGAAAAGTATCTGTGGTGTGGGGGTGTGTGTGTGTGTGTGCGCACGCCACAGTGCCCAGGTTACGGGGGATCACTTTGACGAGCTTGGGGTTATAGAAATTAGTGTATTTCCCTAGAGAAAAAATGATTTTTACCTGCTTCATGTTTTATAAATGGCAGAGTTATCCTTGAAACTGGTTTGTTTCACTCTAATTTCGAATATATTAAAGACATCTTAGCTAGATTTTTCTAAGACCATCTTTTCAAGATTTAATTTTAGTTTCATTAATTTTTGTTATTTCAAAATGACTAATAAATATTTTTTGTAATTTTGAGACACTTTTAAATTTCAGTGGGTGTGTTTGTCAGCTTGGGCTACTGTGACAAAATACTACAAACTGGGTGGCCGAGGCAGCAGAAGTTTCTTTTTCACAGTTCTGGAGACTTGAAGTGCCAGCTGGTAAGGTTTCTGATGAAGGTCCTCTTCCTGGCTGCTTTCTCCCTGTGTCCTCGAGTGGGGGGGAGGGAACAGAGACAGAGACAGAGAGAGGAACGAGGGACGAACTGTCTGGTGTCTCCTGTAAGTGGGCCAAGCCTATAGGATCAGGGCCCCAGCCCTATGACCTCCTTTAACCTTTATTACCTCCTTAAGACCCCATCTCCAAAGAGTCACATTGAGAGCCTCCACACACGAATTCGGAGGAACGCAGTTTAGTCCGTGGCAGTAGGCAAATTGAATGTTAGGTAAGATCTAAGGCAAAGTGCTTTCTTAACTTTCTTAAGGGTCCTGTAACTGCCTGTAACCTTAAATGCATATTACTGAGTGAACGAAGCCGATCGGAAAAGGATACATACCGTATGATTCTAGTATTTGACATTCTGGAAAAAGCAAAATGATGGAGACGGTAAAAAGATCCCTGGTTGCCTGGGCTGGTGGGGGGAGGGACGAGGAGGTGGAGCTCAGAGGATTTTTAGGGCATTGAAACTGCCTTGTATGATTTTACAGTGATAGACGTGTGTCCTTACACATGTGTCTAAACCCCCAGAATGTACAACACCCAGAGTGAGCCCTGATGTACACCATGGACTTGGGGTGATGGTGACACGTCCATGTAGGTTCAACTGTGACAAATGTCATCATTCTGGTGGGGAGTATTAATAGTGGGGAAGGCTATGCACGAGTGGGACAGGGGTGTGTGGGAGATATCTGTACCTTCCTCTCAGTTTTGCTGTGACTCTGAAACTGCTGTAAAAAATTAAAATCTTAGGGGCGCCTGGGTGGCTCCGTCAGTTAAGCGATCAACTCTTGGTTTTGGCTCAGGTCATGGTCTCAGGGTCCTGAGAGTGAGCCCTGCGTGGGGCTCTGTGCTCAGTGGGGAGTCTGCTTGAGATTCTCTCTCTCTCTCTCTCCTTCTGCCCCCCCCCAATCACACAGGTGTTCTCTCTCTCTCCAATAAATAAAATCTTTAAAAAAATTAAAAACATTAAAAATTAAAATCTTAAAAAAAAGAGATGACACTCAAGTATAACCCTTATAGAGTAGCCTTTCTGATTTTAATGTAAGCTCTTTTTAATTATACAGTTTATAATTGTATCCCAGGCATTAAAAGCAGTTGCAATCATGTTCTGTTTGTGTGGTACTGAAGAGGGAGTGGCGGTTATTCAGGTTTTGTGTTCATACGTTATCGATGGCACGTGGGCTCTCCATCCCGCTGTGGGCATCGCGGGCATCTGTTCTTGGTGGTGAAGCACGTAGGTGATTCTCTCCCGAGGAAGACCGACACTATCCACTGACTGGATTATACTGTCACATTTCATAAGAGAGATTTAGAAAAGATGTGTCAAAGCAAGAACATTCTGATTAACATCTTAAAGAGAAATATGTCATGTAGAAAATTTTTTAAAAAATTGAAACAAAAACCACAGTATTTCTCCTTCCAGATTTTTATAAAATGTAGGTTTTATCAAATGGTGACTGTGTGAGTGAATATTCAAGGCTTGATTTAAACTTTTTTTGGTTCTGATAATCACCAAAATGAATACATAATATCTCTAAGAAGGTAGAATTTTTCTTTAGTTGCTAAAAAGCGTGCAAGACATTCTTCCTTTAATTTCCTTTCCACTCTGCCTTTCCCTCCCTTTCTCCTCCCCTGACTTCTCCCTTCATTCTCTCTCTAATTGCCTGACTTCTTTTCCCCCTCTCCCTTCCTCCACTTCCTTCCTTTGTGAATGTATTTCTTTAAATTCAGTTCATACTTGAAATTCCAATTTTTATGCCCCTGAGTGAAGGCACACTAGCCTGGGAGCATGGAGAAAGACTGATGCTCTGGTTAGGTCTGCTGCTGAAAGTCTATGACTCAGAGGCTCCCTGACTTAATAAGCCCCATCTGTGAAATGGGTCCATGGTATAGTTCTCACAGGATTGTTACGGAGTTGACAGAAATGAGGGCTATAAGGTTATAACACATTTTCTGAGAACAGAGTAAAATTGCAGTAAGATGCATTTATATTTTTTACTGTTCTTATTGATATAGACTGGCTGTATGTTAGGTTTTGCCAGAATGGCTGAATTTATCTGCTGTTGATGTAATTCCAGTCAACACGTCCACGGCGCTTTATTTTTATCAATGCAAATGTAGATGACTTTAGACAATAATAATACAAAATTATACTTTATCTGAACATTGCAATGCTTAAACATGCATTTACCTGCATTGTCTTAATCCTCAAAATACCACTGTGGGCAAGTTATTATCCCTTTTCATTACTTAACTTACACTCAATTTACAGATTAAGTTTTTTTTTTAAGATTGATTTATTCATTTGAGGGAGAGAGAGCACGTGCGCACGTGCAAGCAGGGGAGAGCCGAGAGGGAGGGAGAGCAGCTCCCCGCTGAGTGCAGAGCCCCTAGACAGGGCTCCATGCCACGACCCTGAGATCATGCCCGGACCTGAAATCAAGAGCCGGTCACCCAACCAAGCATCTTCCAGAGCCCTGTGGACCTGTGATGGTTCTAGAAACAGGAGAGGAGGTTGGCGTTCCCCGGCTGCGTGTGTGGTACAGGGACTTTGAAGATGGGCGAGAATTCTTTCTGCGGTCCACAGAAACACCCGTCTCCATGTACACGAAAGTGTAAATCCTCGGCCAGGCAAAGCGCTAGTAAGTGAGAGGGCCTGATCGGTTTGCTGTGTGGAAACAGCCAAGAGCATAGCAGACCCAGGGGGATCATTCAAATGCTGTCTGGGCGTGCTGATGAGATTAGCTCTGGAAAACTTAGTGTTTGTCAGACTATCACCTTTTCCCTGCAAGAACCATCCGGGTCACCTCGTTTTTCTCCTCACTTCCTCTTTCCTCTTCAATCATGAATACTCAGCTCTTTCTTCTCCTCAAGGTACTGTTGCCTTTTTCCCATTTGTCAGACCCCCTCTTTTCTCTACTGGACTTGTAGTTTCTGCACTTATACTGTTCATCTCCCAGAAGGAAAAGTCACCAGCAAACAGAACAGGAAAGGGGACGGCACTCCACGCAGTGTTGACAAGTGGAGGCCAGGAATCGGGGTAGTCAGAATATTCCCAAAACTTAAGTTCCCTTTGGATCTCGAAACATTTCTCCAAGTGTTTCTCTGAAGTTCTTCCCGACTTTCTATCCTGAACGGTTTCTAGTTTATGTTCTAGATCTCTCCTTTTACAGTAATAGATAGGGATATGTATCTTCATAGAAATCATAGTGGTCAGTCCTAGAGAGAGGATGTTGATCTTTTCTATGTATTTATCGCCTCTCTGTTTTGCCTTGTGTTATAATTATTTGGCGGACTTTGGCAGCAGACTTTATCGAGCCTACAACTATAACATAAAAATATTTAGAGGTGTCTTTTTCTTCTTCTTTCCACTTGCTAGCAGGTGTCCCAAGGCTTTTGAAATCTTTGCAAAGAATGTGTCCCTTTGATAGCCTTGCCTAAGATCGATTAAGAAAGCCTCCTTCCTGATCCTTCTGGGATCCTGATGTGATAAATGCAAGGAATGCTTCCCTTGACCTGCTCTCACACTGTATCTGTCACATCTCATTACTGCAGACAGGCTAGGGCGTCTTCCCATTTTTACTGTCAGCCTAGTATTTTCCCGAACCCGAGAAACGGCTGTGCCACTGTAGACGGAAATCCTCAAGAATACCAACGAGATGTCTGCAATAACTCTTTCGGGCTTGTCAGAACACATGTGGGACTTCTGTTAGTACTCTTCATGCTTCTTCTAAACATACACCCAGAAATTTGCATTGAGCTTGTTAGAGCTGTGGTTATAAGAGGAAGTTTATTATTTAAGAAATGTAAACCATTTCTTCTAAAGAAAAAGCTTGCTCTTGATTTGTCTCCTTTTATGATGCTTTGGGAGTTAAATATGTATACTAACTTGATGGAGACTTTTGTCTTATTTTTGCATTGTTCAGAGTTATTGCAATCCATTATTGGCTTGTATCAGATCATGTATATGCATGAATGTGTATAGATGCGTGTGTCAACACGTGCGTGTGAAATGTGTATAGATGTACATTTGCACATTCTTATCCAATTTCTGGGGTACATATCTGTGTGTATGTAGATGTATACATTTTTTACTTTCAGGAAATGCTTGCAAAGACACTGAAAAGAAAAGATATTTATATCCATCTCTAAATTGATAATGAAAGTTTCCTTTTATGTCTCTCTCTCTATGAAGACTTTTGCCAGTAGGCTTTTTATTTCTTGGAAATATGTCCTCACCCATTTGTACGTATTTTCTGAAATCCTTTCATATCTAAGGGCACACGCTTGCGTCTGTGATCCTGGATGCACTGCAGTTGTCTATCAGTATAAGTAAACCTCGATCTTGTCTCTACGGGTCACAAGTAATAAATCCAGTACAGCTCCCCACCATGGTGAGCGTGGCCGCTCCTCTTCTTGTTGCCCTGGCGTCTGTCCATCTGTCCCCTGGTGCGTCTCTCTTCCCCTCTCCACCACCCGCCCTGTTTCCTCCCGCTCTGCAGCGCACAGGCAGCACCTAGGGCCCTTTCCACGTTCTTCGCTCTCCCTGCCCACCCCCCCCCCACCCCACAGGATGGTCTTGCGGAATTAGGTCCAGGTGCAGCTTTGCTGTGATCTCATCAGAGAGGACTTCTTAGACCATCCAAGTGGGAGTCCACTTTTTCACTTTTCAGAGCATCCTGTGGTTTCCCCCCATAGCCCTTTTTATAACTGCAGTCTCTTACTTGCATTCTTATTTTTCCCGCAGCAAACTGTAAACACTCTGAGGTACGTGACCTCATCCCTTTGCTCCCTCTTTGTACTAAACGTCTAGCACAGTGCCTGGCAAAGAGCCCGTGAGCAAGAAAAAGAAAGGCAAATGATTGAATATATATTGTCGGTTTATTCGGTGTCTGCTAGACTTTCTCCACTGTTCCCTGATGGGTATTGTCCCAGCTTCCCCTTCTGACCTATCCGCTGTGTGACCCCAGGGAAACCATGCAGCCTCTCTGGGCCTTAAGTTCTCTGTCTACTAATTAAGGATGTTGGACTATATCCATGAATCTCAAACTTTTAAAAATTATTATTTCACAGCAGATCCTTCCTCAAAAAAGGGGTATGTGAAAGAGAATTCCAGATTTTAGAGCAGATGATAGCTGAGGGTCTCTGCTGAGGGCTGCAGAGATTGGCCCAGAGCCCTCGACAAATGCCTGCCTCCTCCTTTCTCCAAAGGCAGCCTCAGGGAAGTTGGCAGAAAGTTTACCTTTGGTGCTCATGGCCCTCTCCAGATGTTTCCCTCGGTAACGACGCACCCATTCCTGCACGCTTACCCGCAGAGCAGACGCCTCCCGGGGCCTCCGCACAAGCTCATCCTCACAGCTTCCTGTGAGGGACACACCATCATCCTTCGTATTATCAAAGACAATTGAAAGTGACTTAGTTATGTTACAGAAGAAAAATGTTCACGGTCCCCCCGCCGGGAAGACACACCACTGAGGTTTAAACAGGTTCACCCCCATGAACACAAAGATGATGGATGCCTAGATGTGCTTCAGTTTCCAGCATGTTGTCGGTGGGGAAGCTCAGGTCAGTGTGTAAGATTTTTACCCAAATTGGCGTGACTGATGAAAGATGCAGAGTGGAACGTGCCTGGGTCGCCCAGACCGCTCGTCACTTTCCCGGCAGCATTTTGGGCCTACAAGACTCTTCTAAGTAGAACTAAGTGTTTAATGTGAAAAGAAAAACCAAAAACACAGATATCGCACCATCCCCAGACTGATTTTGACAACCCAGAAGAATATCAGGAGAGGCGGGACGTTATCACTTCAATTTTTATCAGCCACAAGTACCAGCTTTCGGATTCTACTCTTGATTGTGTAAGTGAATATTTGTGACAGGATCGAAGTCTTCCAGCTATGCCTCTAACTAATTAAAATGAACTAATTAACTTATTTTAATGAGACTATGTGATATGCTCCTTAAAGGTTCATTCTGAAAGAGATTTTGAGGCCTATTTCTTTTAAATGCTGCAACAGCAAAGACAATGCACTGAGGGTGTTCGCTGAGTTCGTGCATGGTGTGGGGTGAGAAGAGGCTTGTTCCTGACCTTTATGATGCCTGGAGTATTTTACAAATTGATTTTCAATGCATAAACAACTTTCTCTTGGAATATAGTGCTCACCACTTACACAAGCGGTGGTATTTCTCCTACCAGAGACCGCTGCGTGATACCCGTCTAACTGGAAGACATAACAAACCACTCTTCCGACCACTTGAGATTCCCAGTGAAGAATCTGAGTTTCCATGATGAATGCATTAGGATTAGAAACAGCCTGGGAAAGCACTGACTTCACTTTATGAACTCCTGAGAAAGATTGCATTCTGCAAACCACTCATATCAGAGAGACCATCCTTCATTTAGATTTTTTTCATGTGCAGTATTTGTCAATGCCATAAACATTTAGCTGATAAACAGTAATCTTTAAGTTCAAATTCTTTAACAGTGATACGTATAATGATAAGATACGTAATGCAAATATAAATACGAAAGGCAAATCCAAATACCCAGTACAAACACAAATACAAATGATGCGAATAAACTTGCTGTTATTAAAAATTCACTATGGGCACCAGTGAACTCACAGAGGCATTGATAAGACTATGCTTGGTCTTTGGCTCCTCCTCCGTGTTTGACAAAAGAAAACCAAAGCTGTCTTTGTAGATCAAGCGTCTGCTTTGCACAACGTATCTTGTGTACGTAAAATTAACCATGGTCCATTCCTAACTTGAAAATGATAGATTTTTTTCATCTAATTAAATCATCCAAATTCATCTTTTTTATTTGAAATATTTCCCAGTTTTTTAACTCCGTCACTTTCTATTAGGTTGAATAGGGAAGCATGTTTTTCTTTATGACAAAATTATCTTAATCTCACAGCTACTTTCATTGTAGGAGTAATGTAGAAAAGAATAAAAATCTCAAGCCAAAATTCTAGAGTCTTCTTTCAAAATCTGGCCTCCTCCTACATGTATGCGGAAGCTAAGTTCCAGGCACACTGGCTCCTTCACCATGCCAACAACAGTAACAGGAGAAGTTTGCTTTAGCTTTGGAAACACTGCAGATACGTGAGCTTTTCAGCTGCTGGTCTTAGAGGACTCAGAACAGCTCAGGGCTGTCTACATTTTAAGTGGGGACTAGGAAAGTCAACATGCTGAAATGATTTTGGCAGACTGATGCCTTTGCGGGACGGAAGGTAGCCCTGGGGGTGCCTACGTTGGTGTGTGTGTGTGTGTGTGTGTGTGTGTGTGTGTGTGTGAGCGTGTGTGCCCACGCTCGTGGGCATAGGATGGAAATTCTCATCTGAATGCATTTCTCTGTGGCTGTTGAATTTTTTGTTCCTTTTAAGTGAACCATTTCATCTTTTAATAATGGTTTCAAACTCACGTGGTCTCTACACTTTTGACATGTAATTAGAATTGGAACATCCAACTGTGAAGAAAGTTGATGGGAAAGCAATTAGAATTGATCCTACTTATTTTTTTCCCTAGGTCAAGCTGATGCCTCCCGCTCCCAGTGATGACCTGGCAACGCTCAGCGAGCTGAATGACGGCACCCTGCTTTATGAAATTCAGAAGCGCTTTGGGAACAATCAGATATATGTAAGTGCCCTTGAACCTGCCTTGTGCCCTGCTTTGTCTTGCTGCCGATTCCCCCCCTTCCGTGCCACAGATAGTACAAGGAGGGGGCTTATTGTTGTTTCTGGTCTTGCTGATAGCTTAAGGTCGATTTCTCAGAGTTCGGGTTCATTCTGATTCAGTTCTAAGGCAAGTTCAGCAAAGATCCAGATTTCAGAGTAGTTAAGTGAAAGTGAACACCCTGAGGATTGACAACTTTCCTGGTGTCAAGTTCGCTGTGGGAGAAGATCTGGCTAGAAACCGCAGGATCCGCAAGTCACTTCCAAAAATGCTGTTTGTTTCCTGTACTTAAACCTGCTAGATCTGGAAAAGGAAGCTAAAGAGGGACAGTTCACTCTGCTGGGAGGATGTCATCTCTATCTGCATGAAAAGAGAAACCAGAGTCCCTTTAAGTTATCAGGAAATGCTTTGTCTGTAAAGTAAATAATTTATACACCAATCCCTGATAACAGGATACGGATATATGACTCAGATGGCAAACAGCATAGAGAATTAATTTGCTGTGGTTCTGCCCTGGTGTATATGTGTTATTTCATCCAATATGCAGAACGATTTAGACACCATGTCATCTCAGTCCCTGTGTCTGTCGGTCTGTCTGTCTGTCTCCCTCTCCTTGATTTTGTGATATTCAGCTCAGAGCAATTCAATCAGAATGTCTATAGAGAAATCTGATTATGCCCATATGTGCTATCCCTTTTTGATAACACTCTTTTTTCCCCAGTCTACTGAGAAATTGATTAAGTAATTTTCATGTAAATGTGAAGTCTGAGATTTCCTTGTGAGTAATAAATCGTCAGGTGCTGATTAGCCTATGAAAATTCAGTGCGGCATCTTAATGCTTGGATAAATTGCCTGCCACTGTAAATACACTTACAATTAAATGCTTCTATCAAAACGAATGGGATTGAGTCATTGGCATAAAGTGGTGAAAGCTGGTAACT
The DNA here is from genome assembly GCF_017311325.1 of Ursus maritimus. Lineage (NCBI taxonomy): Eukaryota > Metazoa > Chordata > Mammalia > Carnivora > Ursidae > Ursus > Ursus maritimus. Next base: position 75,814,029 of record NW_024423344.1, read on the forward strand.
TCGCTCCCTGGAATGGCCCTGCTAATTGTGTATTAGTTTTATTCCATTTTCTCACCTTTTCCAACCTGGTGCTGATTCTTCTTCTCCTCCTCCTCCTCCTCTTTCCTACCTTGACATCCACTTAATCCACCCTGCACCTCAGCGGTCCCCATCCTCATCAAGGTCATTGCCATCTCCTCTCCACAGCCTCCGAACCCTGCGGAGGCAACCTTGTCCCCTTTCAACCTAATCTCACCAGGAGCTAGAGTCATTCTTATCCAGGAACAGATGTGATCTTGCCACTCCCAGACTTGAAACGTCTCTGTGGCTTGTCACTTCTCATGGGAGGGTGACCACAGTCTTCATTCACAACCCGGGCCCCAGATACTGGTTGATTCTCTCGCCCTCCTGCCTGCGTTAAGATTTTCCTTGGGCTGTTTTACTTCCCCCTAAGCTTCTCTTTCTACCCCATGGAATAAACACTTTTTTCCTTTCCTTTCGCTTTATAAACTCCCACTCGGAAGTTCTTCAGTCTTTAAGTAACCCCCCCAGACCTTTCTGATGACGTCACGATGGATCTTTCTTCTCACCACTTGTGAGGATCTGTGTCACGGGTGATTTGATGAATGTCCCTTTGCTGTGCTAGACTGGCTCAGTGACAGTGGGATCCATGCTGGGTTTGCTCACTGTGAGGCCTGGTCAAGCACTTTCCAATCTCAAGTGACAAGCTCTTTCTATCTGTTTATCAGTCATGGCTCCAACTCCTCCCGGCACTGGACCATCTTCTTAGATACTTCCTGCCCACTGGGTTTCTCTTTCTCTCTGGATCGTGCTTTGCTAAAGTTCACATCAAATATAAATTTGCCACTGCATGAGACATGATTTTCCTCTTTTCCATACCTGAAATATTGAAGAGCTAAATCGTCTGGGATCAATTTTGTAAGGAGTGCTCTAAGTTATGTTATTTGAACTTGCCTTTAATGGATAGACAAGCCGTTTAAACATTATTGATTGAATAATAACAAGTGATTCTTAGAGTGTGTCCTCTGGACCATTGGATGTATGAACTTTTTATTACCGTTCTGCAGTGAGAGTAAGCATTTAGAACCTCTTAGGACAATCTGATGGTTTCATTTCTGTCCGTTGACTCTAGTAAGAATCCAGGCTTACATTTTGTATGTGTTTGTCTTTTTCAATGCCATGTTTACAGGAATTCACCTTTATTACATTTTACAAAAGTATCAGTCCACGATGAATTGGAACTAAAAGTGTTTCTTCTCACAAATACAAAAGTACTGATTTCAGTGGATGCTGTGTTAAGAGTTGGTCATCTGACTTCCACACCCACTCTCCTTACACGCCCCTCCCTGCCCCTCTTACTCTGCTCCCAGGTTCAGACTGAAGTGCCTGGTTAGAGCGTTGGGACTGGTCTTACTTCGGTGTCCCACATATGATTTTCCTGCAAATCTTAGCAGCCCTCCTTTCAAAATATACACAGAGTGGACCTCCACTACTGCCACGGGCCCATCAGGCCGACGTAACCCATGTCTGCTGAATTAATTGTCCAACCAGGATTTTCATCTCTTTTTGCTGTAATCTGACTGGTTATATAAGATGATCTTTCAAAACAGTCTGTAAGTTGCTCTTTTCTTTCTTTCCTTCCTTTTCTTTCTTTTTTCTTTCCTTTTGATGCCAAAACCCAGGAGCAAACATAACTTGCCCTTTTAACCAAGTGTATAGCATTTCATTTGGATATCAGACTATGAGGGTTCCATACAGCCAGTAGCAGTAGGATGTACCCAAACCATCAAACAAAATTAATTGTAAGCGATGAGACGTTTGCTTCCTAAATAATGCAGAGAACAAAGGCATTTCTTTCTCTGAATTATTACTGTCAACTGGGACAGCGGAAATAGAATATGCAATCAAATTTCTTTATGGATGGCAGATAAACATGGAGGCAATATTCTCTTTACAAATACAACTGGTAGGACTCAAGACTCATAAAGAAAGAAACCCCCCAAACAAACACAGGCTCCTGTTGTATCCGGTTAGCCAGGTAGGCAGCCTGGCTCACCTGAGCCACTTACTAACTAAACCTTTCCTTCCAGGTGACCCAGTGGGGTGTAGCAGGTCTTCTTTGTAAGAGCAGCTCAAGAGGCTAAAATTGACAAGCTTGTGTCAGAAGTTGAAGTCTGGGGTGCCTGAGTGGCTCAGTTGTTAAGCATCTGCCTTCAGCTCAGGTCATGATCCCAGGGTCCTGGGATCGAGCCCCGAATCGGGCTCCCTGCTCAGTGGGAAGCCTGCTTCTCCCTCTACCACTCCCCCTGCTGGTGTTCCCTCTCTCACTGTGTCTGTCTGTCTAGTAAATAAATAAAATCTTAAAAAAAAAAAAAAAAAAGAAGAAGAAGAAGAAGTTGAAGTCTCTCTCACTTGGAGGATATTTGAAATTATGAGGACAGACGCATTTTCCCCCAGCTGACCCTGCCCCCTGCCTGGAATCTGAAGCCACACCCGCCACATGCGTTACCTGCCATGTCATTCCCTGTCGTTCCACTCAACCGCATAGACCCTTGTGAGCACTTATCATGTGTGGGCTATTAAAAATAAAACTGTGATAGTTTAGAAAGATGAGGTGAAGGAAATCTGTAGGTTTCTAACTTAAAAATCCTTTTCCTGAAAAACATTTACAAAGTACCTTTCATCAAAGCAGCCTCTTGAGAATATGGCATAAGCCTATGTAAACTCATACGTTAGGAGTCTATCCTTAACACTCAGATCACGTTTTTCTAGACTCTTTTTCGTTTATCACAAAATACATTGGCAAAGACAATCTCAAATTTCTTCAATACTTAGATCAAAATAGAAATTATATCTCAATAGAAAAGTGCAACTTAGAAGTATTTTGATTTTATTTTGAAGTTCTGCATTTTTCCTTCCTTAGCAGATTTCTCCCTTCTCCCTCTGTCTACTTTTTCTCTTCATTTTTCTGAGTAATTTTCAGATATTTCACTATAAAGGTCCCATTTGGTTCAGTCATTTTACTTTCCTTTTCTCCTTTACTTGGCTGTAGAATCCTGGCCAGTCCTCCTTTGAAGTCAGTGTTGTCTTGAATCACAACCCATGAGTGGAGCATGACTGTCTTTATATGTTGTGATTCAAGACAACACTGACCTCGTTTGGTGAACACGCCCAGGTAACCAGCAGTTCCATGAAGAAATGGAATATTTGGAAGCCCCTTCCTCAGTTTACTGTAATCATCACAAAAGATTTTAGCATATATAGCTACGGATTCGTTTGGTGTTTTTTCCTGTATTTTATATAAAAGGACTCACCTGGTGTGTTCTCTCGTGTGTCTGCCTGCTTTCATTCATTGTTTGATTTCTGATAACCGTCTATTTTATTGCTTCCAGCCACAGCTACCCATGTTTACTTCTGCAAAATCAGCTGCCGTGTGAATATATCCTCATTTATTTATTTACTCTACAATGGAGGAACACTTGAGTTGTCTCCACCGTTTGGTTGTTGAATTATGCTGTTACAATTACGTGAATTATGTGGGTGATACTGTTATAAACCATCGTAGGCCTTTTTAGGTGACACGTGTACGCAGGTATTTCCGTGGGGCCGCGTGCAGCTATTTTCATGGGGCCGTGAGCCCAGCCCTGGAATTCGGGCGTCACAGGTCCCTTCAGCCTGAGGAGATACAGCCAAACACTTTCTCAGAGTGGTTAGACTGTCGCCACAGACTTCAGTTTCCGCACCCTCACCAACACTCAGCACAATCAGTGTTGGCTGTTGTGTTAGTAGTTTTCACATAAGTTAGCCATTCGGGCAGCTGTGGTCCCCCATTGTGGTTCTAGCTCCCATCCTCCTGCTGACTGATGGTGGTGACCGTGTGTGTCACTCACTTGGCCATCTCGTCTCACTTGGTGCCCATTCAGTAAAAATAAATGGGTTGTTTTACTTTTTCTTCTTGGTACGTAGGGATTTTTATATATTCCGGATACTCTTTCTTTGTTAAATATGCACATTTGCAAGCATTTTCTCCCAGTCTGTGGCTTGCATTTTTGTCTTCTAGTTGGTCTGTAGGTGAATAGAAGCTTTTGCAGTTTTTACGAAGTTCTTTATGTTTAATGTTTGTCCCACTTAAGAAAATTTGGCTTGGGCCATTTTCTTACATTTTCTTCATTCAGTTTGGTTGTTTTAACTTTCACATTTAAGGTGTATTACCAGTGTGGAAGTGATTTCACAATGGTACAAGAGGAGGGTCCAGACTCATGTTGCCCCATGTGGATTCTCCTGCTACGTTGCACTGGTGCCTTTGTGGTGACCAGGTGACCCTGGGGAGTGGGTCCGTCTCCAGAATCTGCCTTCTGTTGTATGGATCCGAGATATCTTTTTTTTTTTTTTTTAAAGATTTATTTATTTATTTATTTGACAGAGACAGCCAGCGAGAGAGGGAACACAAGCAGGGGGAGTGGGAGAGGAAGAAGCCGGCTCCTAGTGGAGGAGCCTGACGTGGGGCTCGATCCCAGAACGCTGGGATCACGCCCTGAGCCGAAGGCAGACGCTTAACGACTGCGCCACCCAGGCACCCCGGATCCGAGATATCTTAATCACTATAGTAGTATAATAAATCTTGATATAGAAGTCTTCTATATATCATGGAAGGTTAATATCCCTCCTTTGGCCATGGTTACCTTCTCTGGCACATTTTTAAATTTTTGATGTCTTGACCATTCGTATCAGATGTCTTTCTAGGCCTTTTTCAAACTTTGAGGCTATAATAAATGTTATTTTCTTATTGAAAATATTGAAAATAACAAATTTCACTTTCTTTTTGTGTGTTACAAATATAGAGGTATAATTTGATTGTGAACTTCATGTTTTATCTGCCAAACTTGCTAAATTTATATGTAAATATTGATTTATACGGAGAATCTTTTGGATTTTCTGCATATACTGCCACATATTATGTAGATCATGACTTTTATTTTTCTCTTTTAAATCGATAACTTCCTTACTTTTTTTCCTGTTTTATTTCACGGGATGGCACTCTTAATGAAAAGATGATGGGAGGTGACAATAACCTAAGATAGGCATCCCTACCTCATTTTGGATCTCAGGGAAAAGCTTTCGATATTTTATCATTAAGCAAGTTGTTTGCAGTAGCTCTGCCATAGGTATGGTTAAATGTTATTAGATTAAGGGAGTTCCTTATATTAATAGTTTTTAAAAGTTGTTATTTTTAATCAAGAGTAGGCATTGAATGCTATTAAATTTTTTTGACATTTATTGATTTTATGACTTTTTATTATTATAAATTACAAGGGTTGATTTACTAATATGAAGCCAACCTTATGTTTCTAGAACAAATCCTATTTGGTTGAAACAGATTATCTGTTGAATGTATTACTGGATTCAATTTGTCAATATTTTGCTCAGGATTTTTGCATGTACTTTAGGAAGGAGAACAGCCTGTAATCTTCCTTTCTTTCAATATACTACTTAGGTTTGTAATACCAAGTTTATGTAGCCCTCTTAAAATGAAATGGTGTTCCCTCTAAAATTCTTTCCTGGAATAATCTGTAATTGCTTATTTTGCTTATTTTGTTCATCAGTGTTGGAAAGAATTCACTAGTGAAGTTTAAATTTTCTTTGAGAAAGGTTTTTAGACATAGCTTCAAATTTCTTTTACAGAAAAAACTAGTCAGATGTTCTCTATCTTCCTGTGTTTGTTTTGGTAAGATGATGGTTGTTGTCCACATTATCTAAATATCCATAGTGGCAAAAATGTGATTCCAAACATCTCTTCATCTCTTCTCATGTCTATGTTGTCTGTAGTAAATGTCGTATGTAGAATACTCATAGTTTGTGCATTTTCTCTTGTTTTCTCAGTCTTGTTTTATTATATTGTTCAGAAGACCACCTTTTGACTTTTGTTTTCTATTCCATTAATTTCTGCTGTTATACTGATTATATTTCTGTATATTTTGATGTAATTTGATGAGGTCCTTGAAAAGTATACTTAGATCATAGCTACCAGCCTTTCTTCTTTTTTAACGTTATAAATAGCATATCAGGCAGTAATTTCCATACTAAGTATATCTTTGGTTGCATCTCACAAATTATGATGTGTTATAATCAAAATATTTTCTCATTTGCCTTGTGGCTCCTGTTTTGGCTCATAGGTTATTTGCAGATGCATTGTATAATTCCCAAACGTTTGGTGATTTTCTAGTTATCTGTTATTAATTTCTGTCTTAATTCTACCGTGATCAGAGTACATACTCTATGTGATTCAGGTCCTTTAAATATAATGAAACTGACCTGTGTTCAATTTTAAAGAATGCATATTCTGCAAGTGTTTGGTAACAGTGCTGTATATAAGTCAGTTAGTCACTTGGTAATTTTTTATTTCAAGATTTTATCTGCTTATTCCATGAGTTACTAAGAAAAAACATTGTTTAAATTGTGAATTAATTTTTCTCCTTACAGCTGTTTTTGCCTCATATGTTTTGTGCTAGATTTTGGTCTCATAGAAATTTTAAATGCTGTATCTTCCTGATTGATTTAACGTTTTATCACTGTGAAATGTCCCTTTTCATCATTTTTTTTTTTTTTGTATGTGTGAATTGAGTGTTGCTAAACCACATTTTTTCTGTTATTATTGTTTGCAGGTATTCTTGCTTTATCTTTTTACTTCCAAATTTTCTTAATCTATATAGAATAATCTAGTTCATAATCTTTGTCCTTTCATTAGAGTATTTATTAGCTTTACATTTGATGTAATTACTGATTTGGGGGGGGTTTAAATCTATCATTTTATTATTTGACTTATTTATCCCGTCCGTTCTTTGTGCCTTTATATCTCATTACTTGTTCTTCTTTTAATTACAAAAGTATTATTTGCTTTCTGTGTTTTATTCATTTTTCACTTATGCATTTCATTTTTATTCTGTAGCAGCATAGAACTCATTATGACATTCATTTCCTTCAGTATATTTGCCATGTGTTTTAATCTTATATTTTTTATTCAGTCTGATCCTCACAAAACCCCTTTAAGAAAACTGATTCTTTAGGGGCTCCTGGGTGGCACAGCGGTTAAGCGTCTGCCTTTGGCTCAGGGCGTGATCCCGGTGTTGTGGGATCGAGCCCCACATCAGGTTCCTCGGCTATGAGCCTGCTTCTTCCTCTCCCACTCTCCCTGCTTGTGTTCCCTCTCTCGCTGGCTGTCTCTATCTCTGCCAAATAAATAAATAAAATCTTTAAAAAAAAAAAAAAAGAAAGAAAAGCGATTCTTAGAATCCAGTCATTTCTGTTTAGGGGGAATGAACCACGAGAGACTATGGACTCTGGGAAACAAACTGAGGACTTCAGGGGCGGGGGGTGGGGATTGGGATAGGCCGGTGATGGGTGGTAAGGAGGACACGTATTGCATGGTGTACTGGGTGCTATAGGCAAACAATGAATCATGGAGCACTACATCAAAAACTAAGGCTGTACTGTATGGTGACTAATATAACATAATAAAAAATTATTATAAAAAAAGAAGAAAAACGATTTGGAATAAAAGAGGATTTGGCATTAAAAAAAAAAAAGAATCCAGTCATTTCACTTGTTATGTGTTTAATGGAACACCCTTGTTGGTTTTATTTAATTTGAATTTGACTTTCCTATTTCTTTATTCACAAACTTTACAACAGTTCACAAAATGTTAAAGTATGGCTTTTATTTATTTTCTCTATTTTGTACAGTGATTTTAAAGTTGTATCATTTTTAATTTTAAGTGTTCCATTTATATAGTCCACCAACTATTTATATCCTTTTCTTTTAACAGACTTTTATTGGAGACATCCTCTTGCTTGTTAACCCATTCAAGGAGCTTCCAATTTATTCCACCATGGTAAGTATAAAATTTAAAATATCATTTAAAATACCTATTCACATCAAATGATCGATTAAGAAGAACCCCAAAACAATACGTGAAGTCAAACTTCTCAGAAAATTCTAAATTGAAATTTGCATAATAATGACTTTCATTTGTTCTGAGACAAAAATGGAAAAGAATGTGATCTTATCAAAAGATTCCTTTACACTTAGAATATGTCATTTTCCTATAATTGTAATCATTAGACAGACTGCTAAAATTAAATATTACTCTACTTTCCATACCTTCTTGACTAATTCAAGATCAGTTGGTTTACAGTCCTTATTTCAACATCATGACCTCTGTCAGAAAAGTTCTGTGATGTTAAAACAATGAGAATGAGAAAGGACAATATTGAATTTTGTACGTTTTTTCAAATGACTTCCCACTTTTAATTATGAGACTCTCAAAATTAAAAGAGAAATTGCTTTTGGGAAATTATTTCAGGTAACTGAACACACAGCATGATTTTCAAGTAGTAATAGATGAAGACTATCATTGCGCAAGCTCTATTTTTTTTGTAAGTACAAGGCTGGTTCCAGGGAAAGCAGAATAGTTCATAGACAGCAGCGGCACGACAAAGAGGCGACAGAGCAGACACATGTTCCTGAAGCAGGGACATGCTCCTAGATGCTGGAGGGACAGGCGGTAGGAGAGAGGTTGGAGGAGAAGAGGGAGAAGGAGAAGAGGGGAAGGGAGAGAGAACACGTTCTTTAAGCTCCCAAGGAATCAGTGAAGGATTCTTATAGAAATTCCTCCTGAGGTAGAGTGCCCCCTCACTACTCCAACTTCTTCCTTTTGTACCAAAGTCACTTCCACTGTTGCTTTAAAACTGCTGCACCTTGCCCACTGTCTTCGCTCCTCTCACGAAGAGCCCAGCCTTAGCCTTGGGCAACCTGAGTGTGTGGTCACGTGAGGGACAGGGTAGGAGCCCTCACTGCAGTCATCTCCGGAGTTCTATCAGAGGAGTTCAGCCTGACCTGTCATGATCCAGTAGACATATGCCCGGTTCATATTTTTATTTCTTTTTATGTTTGTTCTTAATAATTTCTGTTTTCAAGGATTCTGTTCATTATATTAAACTTCCAAAGGTTGGGGCGTATTATTTTCCATGATCCTATTTATTTTTTTAATGTTTGTAGAATTTCGTGGGATTTCTTTTCATTCCCTGTGTTGGTCATGTATGCCTTCTCTGACTTTTTAAAATCAATTTGCTAGGAATTTCTTGATTGTGTTAATCTTTACAAAGAAGAACATTTCCTGACTTAAATTTTTTTCTGTTGTATATTTATTCTCTATATGATTGATTTCTGCTTTTTCTTTTTATCGTTTCCTTCTTTCTAAGTTTTTGGAGTTTCATTAGATAGTCATTTAACTTAAATAGTTATATTGTCAATTTTTTGCCTTTTATAAATAAGTATTTGGGGCTTTTTATTTGGCTTTAAACATGGCTTTCTGTATCTTTGATACTTGACGAGTTCATTATTCTTCAATTTAAGAGAGAGAGATAGAGAACCCCTGCTATTTAAAGCTATTAATGTGTTGTTTCTGGCTTATACTTATGGTATTACATTGGATCATAGAGTCCATAAGAATCTTATGGTGAGACAAAAGCCAGTTTTATGTAATTGCGTAAAATATATACATATATAGCTATTATGTAAACGCTTGTATAGATATAGAGGTCAAATTCTAAGTATTAGGGAAAATGTGCCACAATAAATTCTTTTGGCATGGCATTACTTGTCATGTTATATTGTATCTCAAATGGTATAGACCTGTGACTTTGTGGTTTCTTCGTTTCTAGGGTGTTAATAGTGTAGCAATTTTACGGCTTCAAGTAATGTGTAGTATTTGCAGGTCTTTCAGAAATACATGTTAACAGAGAAAAGGAGAGACCTTAAGAGACATATTTCTTTATTAATGTAGAAATAGAACATGACGCCCTGAGATTTTTGCGTGAACAGTTCATTCACACTTAAAACGGTGACTGCAACATATAACTTACATGCATCATCCTTTATATCCATCAATTCCAGTGGACTCTGGCATAGAACGTAAGAGGAAAATAAATATATTTAGGTGAAATATGCATGGATAAAAAACTTAAATGAAACCGCCCACTTTTTATATGTCATAATGAGATTTTACTGTATTAGGTGCTTTTGGAATTCATTTCCATTATGTAGAATCAACTAGTTTGCACTTTCCTGGTCTACAAGTAATAACTCACGATATAATTATAGATATTAGGTAGATATAAGGACTTAATTTTTAGGCTGAATTAGTGGGCAATCTTAGTATCTTGCAGTTTTAGTATCCTCTGTAGCAATCTTAGCATCTTGCAATTTCAAATCAGTTACTCAGTATGGAGCCACATCACGTTATCTCACTGTCCTAAGGACATGCAGAAGAAAGTTTCACTTATTTCTATGCGTATTGATTATATAATCACGTGTAGGCTTATTATCTTAATTAACAAATTCTGTTCAGATAGTTTAGTTTCTTCCCTCGTTAGTTGAATAAAAGAAGAAACTAAAACCTTGAATATGATTATATCTGTAAAGATTATATAGACCAGGAGAATGACTTCTGTGTTTCTTGTTGAAATATCCGCATGCATCATCTGTTGCTCACTTTAATTTTGTTACCATTAACTGTGTTATATTAAGCTTTGCATAACATTCATTTCTTATTTCTAGGAGGCCATTCATCATGGATATAGAGCCCTCTGTGTTGAACGGCATTTTGCCACTAATAGAAACACATGGCAGCAAGCAGCCCTATCCCTGAGCTGGCTGCGGGCATAAAAAATGTTGAGGTGATGCGAGCAGTCACTGGGGAGGAATGGCACCTAGTGGGCCAGTAGGCAGACAGTTCTAAATGAAGTATAACCAGCAGGGAGGGGACTCACTATTGTGCTGCCCATTTATGTTGAAGGCAAGTGACATCACTCATTTTACACACATAAAAGGTAGAGGAGAGGGAGAAAATAGAAAAGCAGCCAGATCTTTCTGAACAGGCTTTGCAAAAGAAGCAACGTTATAATCAGGAACAAGAATGCTTCATCAAACCAAGAAACATATATTGAGTCTATGAAACACAATCCGTTACGTTCGATATTTGGGGTTGCTAAGTAAGAGTCTCCTCATCCTTAGAAACTGTGTTGACAGGCTAGAGATGATGCATCACTAATGATAAAAGTAATCATAGACTTCACTTGTAGCTGAGGACAGGAAGATAGCTGTATTGAAAATGTACACTATTAATTGACAAGTCAGGAGGTTGAAGGGAAGGAAATCTTACCCACCTGAGAAAGGCATTACTTCAAAAAGCAGTGTGATTGGTGCAGATTAAAGGAATGAGTTAGATTCTAGTAAGGGGAGAGGAAATATACTTTGGAGAATTGTCTAGCACCACATAAGGGAGACAAAAAGTGTAGGATCATTGAGAAGAAAGCACAGACTAGTCTTATAAGAGCAAGAAGTTCAAAAAGTTAAAAAATTGAAAATCTGGTGTAGATTTAGACTACAAAGCTAAGTTAGAGAGTTTGGATTTTAATTTTAGAAAATAAAGACCCCCTGGAAACAAATAAGTCTGATACAAATAGTGTTTATAAGTCTGTCGCCATCAATTTGAGAAAAAGAGACATTTAGGCAAGACGACAGTTAGTAGGTGCGGAAATAATCCAAGAGCAAGCCTAGTGCGGGGGCTCTGGTGGTAGTGCGCAGAAGCCGAGTGAGTCTGTGAAAAGACAGGGAGAAGAACCGCAGAGAATTTCATTTGAGGAATAAGTAAGAGAAGAGCATCTCTTAAAGGTACAGGTTTTGAATTTGTGAGTGTAGGACAATCTATAACAAAAAAGAAAATGAAAGAAAAGAAAAATTGACGAGGAAAAACCAGGTGAATGTATGAAGTTTTTGGAGGTTAAATTGAAATCCTGTTGCGGTTCTAACTTGGACGCAAGATTAGGAATAATTCACATAGATATTTCATTTTATAAGGTTTCTAGGATTCACACCAAGTTTAAGAATGAGGTAGAAAAACAGTAGAAAGCACTGAAGGAGGGAGAGCAGGAGGAAGGAGGTGGTGGAAGAAGAGGACAGGGAAAGGGATAGGGGGAGAGGAAGGGAGGAGGGATGGGGAGACTACAATGACAGGGCAGATGGCGGCCACTGAAGAACCAGGTCTAGGGACCCCTGGGGGGCTCAGTTGGTTGAACCCCTGACCGGCTCAGGTCTTGATCTCAGGGTCCTGGGCTCGAGCCCCGTGCTTCGGGCTCCCTGCTCAGCCAGGAGTCTGCATCTCCCTCTCCCTCTGCCCCTCCCCCTGCTTTTGGTGCATGCTCTTTCTCTCTCAAAAATAAAAAAAATCATTTAAAAAAAAAGGTCTAATGCATCGTTGAGGTAGTAATTAGAAAGCACAGACATCTTGGTGGTTGTGTCATTGTGGAAACCAGTGAACACATGAATGTCACGAGAGCGGACGCATCAGCAGTGGGTACACGTTGTCCCCCTCCAACGCTGATGTCAGACTTGTCTCAGATATTTCTCACTGTCCCCTTTACTGTGGACTTCACAAACCAAAGATATATGTCCTGGAAATCTCAATGTGCAAAATAATGATGGCATTCCAGATAAAAGACCTGGAGATAATTTCTCCAGATTAAATTTTCGAGTACACAAGGATACAGAAACGATCAGTACCCATTTTCTCCTTGTCCTCTATTGGTGGCGGATTAAGCTCTCCCACTGTGTAGAACGGCATCTCGTGTAGGGTGTCAGGCTTAGGGCTTCATTTCATTTTCAGATTCCGCTTGCTGTTGGTCTCCTGATATTCCCACTGCATGTTCGAGTTGGGCGAATAGCTGGGGTGACTGAGCACAGTGTATCACCCCTGGACAAGAGGGGCTGGAAGGAGGAGCTGGTGTTGTCTCGGGCTTATCACGTGGCAGGCCTGCTGCAATGAGTTCTACGTTTATCATCACTTCTACTCAACAAAGGCAAGGCAGTCAGGATAAGAATTATAATTTCCACATTGGAGGTGAAAACGCCAAGCCTTAAGTAGAAGGAACAAATTTTCTAAAGTCTTCCGTGAGTGGGAGGGACAGAATTTAAATCCAGGATGTGCAACCCCAGAGCAAATGATGACGGACTCTTCTCAGCAGCACAAATGCAGAGCCCAGAGGAATTTTGTTTATTATTATATGTGATCCTTTTTAAAAATGAAGTGTTTTTTTCAGAATATGTCATCTATATGTAGTTGTACAGATAATGAGTAGGCAATCCAATCAGGCAAGTAGAGTGACATATCCGTACCAGGCTGTGAAGCCAACAGCCTCTGCAAGTCAAGAGGTTGACATCAAGGAGGTTTCATGGTTTAGGGGACATGGACAGTTGGGGAGCCCTGTCATCAGTTGTGGAACTGCATGGTTGGCTTCAGAAAGCAGAAGAAGCAGGATTCTACAATCTCCTGGCAGTTGATTGACAGGTGTCATGCATGGTGGAAAGTAGGAGGGAGGTGATTCATTAAAAAAAACAAAAACAAAAACAAAAAAAGACCTTATTCATTGGAAGCAGAGCCAAGCAGAAGGAGGTACCCATGAATGGGACTGATGTGATGTCCTCTCACCCACGAGTTCCAGTCAAGCACTTAAAATTTCCAGTGACCAGAATCCTCTTGTTCCCAGGTGATGCAGATGGGGAGAGAAGCAGGTGAAGGGAGAGAGGAGGCATGTGGGAAGGGAGTGGTTGCTGCTGAGGGTAGTTGCTGGACCCAGTGAGAACATATAGTAACGGTAATAATGAAAATGACAGCAGCAATGATAACCAATCTGAAGGTTACGTGGCTTGTCGGAAAACTGAAACCACATGGGTGAAAATCTTCAAGCTTCGATAGAAATAATGAAGTAGAATTGATTATTATCTTAATTAAATGCACTATTATATTAACATTATTATTTTGTATTTACATTACTTATAAAGCCTAGAATCAGCATCGAGCTAAGCATTACCAGGTGGTAGCAACGGAATATTCTACAACATAAAGTCTAACACTGTATGGAAAGGAGAGGGCGTGTAAGAGAAGGGGTCTGAGAAATGTGATTACTCTGATTAACACGAAAAAGACCTAGACACCCAAGATCCCTTACACATCTCATGTCTAGTACAACTTGGCCTTAAGAGAAGATGTGACCCTGAGGACTTCTGAAGAAACAGAGTAGGAGTCACATATGCTCCTGGCTCTCTTCTGTCTCGCCTTGTTTGTAACATCTAATGAAATTCTCAGCAAGATTTTACAGATGGAGCTTAAGGGCATTCTGTTAAAATTTGATTAGGCCCGTGTTGGGCTTGTATTAGTGTTAGTGCAAGTGTTCGAAAGGAACAGATGTATGTCCTGCAAGAAAATAGAGCTGGGCTAGAACTCCCTGGGTGGTTTATGAATTATAATGTATACATCACTATCATTAATTCTTTTGATATCCATTTTACATTCTGGAATAATTAAAAAATACAAAAATCAGAAAAGATCTCAAATAAAGGAGTCCTGTTTGTTCACGTACACTCCTGAGATTGGGATGCAGCTAGAAAAGTGTGCTAAGAAACATCACACCCTACTTCAACTGTAATGTTTTTTTCTGTGTAGAACAGAAAATAAAGCTTTGTTTTAATTATATGGTGTCTTAGATTAGATGGTGTAGTGTGCTATGAACGCAGGCAAATTCCTTTTCATAAGCAATGACAACCACTCTCCCGAAACTATTATTCTTTTATCCAGTCATTTTTTTAAAAGATTTTATTTATTTATTTGAGAGAGAAGGAGAGTGCATTCAGGAGCAGGGGGAGGGGCAGAGGGAGAAGGAGAAGCACACTCCCTGCTGAGCAGGGAGCCCAACACGGGGCTCGATCCCAGGACCCTGAGACCATGACCTGAGCTGAAGTCAGATGCTTAACTGACTGAGCCACCCAGGCGCCCGTCATCCAGTCTTTTGTATGTTCACTATACATGGGCACATACGGTTGTCCCGCTTACCTGTGGTTTCAGTTTCCATGGTCTCAGTTACCCGCTGTCAGGGTCAACGGGGGGCTGATCCTACTTCTGACGTAGCATCAGAAGGTCAGTAGTAGCGGGACCCTGCGTCACATGCCTGTGTCATTCACTGCACTTCATCTCATCACGTAGACAATTGATCATCTTTTATCATCACAAGAAGACGTGTGTGTACAGGACAAGAAGGTATTTTGAGAGAGGCAGAGAGACTGCGCTTGTACAAGTTTTATTACAGTATATTGTTGTAAGTGTTCTGTTTCGCTATTAGTTATCATTTGTAATCTCTTACTGTGCCCAATTTATAAATTAAACTTTATCATAGTTAGGTATGTATAGGAAAACGCATAGTGTATGTAGGGTTTGGTACCCTCTGTGGTTTTGGGTGTCCCCTGGGGGTCCTGGAACATAGAGCACACGGGTAAAGTGGGGAGACTACTGTACATAGGAAAAAAACCTGCAAATACCATTATTTTCCATTTTAATTCACTCAGATATATTGCTGATATATTCAGATATATTGACTATATCCTTTTACAAAACAAATCTTTGTTAGTCTTTGTGCTTTTTTATTCTGATAGTTTCAGGTCTCAATAATTTATTCTAAATGCCCTATAGTATTTTATCATATTAAAACACAATCCGTTATATTCATCCATTAAACCCCATACTGATTTTTAAATTATTGGCATGTTTTCTGCTCTTACAAAGAGTGCTAAGAACCGTTTCATGTGTGCATTTTGCTAATGTTTGAGAGTTTTTTCAGAGATTCCTGGTCAAGCCCACCTTAAGTTTAGAAGTTGTTACCAAATCACTGTTCCAGTCAGTGAGAACAACTCTGCATAGTACAGGTGCATTTTTCTAGTGCTGGAGAAAACTTTCTTTTGAAACCAAGTTCCACCACTAATTAGCTGTGTGAACTTTGACCGGTTACTAACTTCTTCGCTTCAATTTCCTCACCCTTAAAAAGGAAGGTCATTCTCATACCCAAGTCATAGATTTCTAAGAGAATTGGATGCATATGAAGTGCTTAGAACAGCAGCAAGCTCATAGCAAGTGTAAGCCATTGTTATTATTATTAAACTGTTTATAAAGTTACCAGTATTTTATATCTGTCACCTTCCTGTTTGAAATGGCATTTCCCTAGTTACCAGAGTTTTCCGCTTCTTTTCTCATATTTATTAGTTATTCTTTTCTGTTTGTATTCTTTGTCCAATTTTCTATTTTATTTCCAGTCTTTTTTATTTATTTGTGGGAGTCGTTTATAAGACATTGCTAATGTATTGATAGTACACGTAGCTTAATCTCCTCTCTGTCTTTGATTTTTATTGTATTACATACAGATGTTTGTGGTTGAACAGCAATTGTCAAATGTACTGTTTTGATATAGAGTGATCCTTCCCATTATAATTTGTGTCTGGGACCCCTATTTCCTTATTCCAAAATCATGAGAGTATTATTCTGTTTACTTATGTAAATGTTTTATGCTTTGCTGTTTGTATTTGGGATTTAAATTCATCTTGAATTCATTTTTACACAAGGCATGAGATAGAAATCAGCGTTTGTTTCCTTTACTAGTAATCAGCCCATCCTTTATGACTAATGCATGAAACAGCCCCATTTTGTACCCTAAATTGACACCCATGTGTGGGCTTGGGTTGAGTTCTTTAGTTTGTCTCAGTGATCTCTTCTTCTTGTGTCTGCACCAGAACCATGGTATTTAAGGATTTTGGCTTTCTGGCTTTTTTATACAGTGAGCAGGGTTTCTAAGAGTCCAGTTGGATGAATTTTCACGAGCCCTCAGACCGAGAGCATTTTCCACACTTCAAAAGCCCCGCTCTTTCCCCTCTGCGATCACGAGCGTCTTGGCCAAGGCACCACTGACCTGACGTCTATGGTGTAGTTCAGCTTTACTTGGTGTTATACTTTATCTTATAGAATGTTCTCTCCTGTGTCTGACAGATTCCGCTCAACATTGCGTTTCTGAGATTCATCCAATTATTTCTTATAGCTGTAGGTCACTTATTTTATTTAAAAAAAGTTATTTCCCCCCATGATTTTAAATGACTTCAAGCATATGAAAAATTAGCAGATAAATAGCACAAATCACTTGTTTCCCCCAACCATTTTCAAATGATTTGCTGGTATGCTGTCCCATCAGCCTTGAATACGTGTGTTGTGCCTTTCCTGCAAACAGAGGCGTTCACTCGCGGTGTAACCTCTGTACCACCCCTGCCATCAGGAACCTGCTCCTGATGCACTGTGACCATCCAGTCACGATGCCTCCGTCAGGTCTTTCCCATCGCCCTCCGGTAATGCCCACAGAACCAAAGACCCGGGCCGCCATGACAGGACAGGCGTACCCGTCCATCTTCTGGTGAGCTTCCCGCCCTTGACAGCCTTGAGGCTACAGGCCTGTCACTTTGTAAAAGAAAAATTAAGTTTATCTGATATTTCTTCCTGACTCAGACATCTCCCTATCATTCAGTGTTTATTCTAATGTAGCAGAACTTACTAGAAACTCAAAGGGACTAAACACACTGGCACCATGGCAATCCTCATCAATCACTACGTCACTGAAATTAAGTTCATTTTTGTTTTTCTGAGAAGTTTGTAAGTTCTTCTGTGTTTCAGCTGCAGCTGCTTTCTACTCAGATTACAAACCCTTTCTGTCTTAACGTTCCTGAAATGACATGTTGCCGAGCGACACTGTATGTGATGTAAATTAGCGCAGGTTCACCTTACTTCCTTGGGTTTGTGTGAGTTGCTCTGCTTAAGGACGGCACGGTGATTTCGAGCCTGCGAACCACGTAATGAAGGAGCAAACATCCGCCCCTGTTCTATCACTGTGAACACATAAAACGTGCTGAAAAGGGCATAATTTCCCAGACGTTCTGCGGTTAGAAATGGGTCTCAGACATCGGGCTTCCCCGGCGTTTGAATACTGGAAATAAGTCAGCTGTGTTCTGGGGGGGGGGGGGCTGGAACCTTCTCACCGATGTCTGCCTCCCGCCCTGCTCGGCAGGTGTCTCAGCTGTACCTCAGCAGCACAGGCCAGCCCTGCTCCACCCTGCCGCCTCACATCTTCTCCTGCGCCGAGAGAGCCTTTCACCGGCTTTTCCAGGAGCAGCGGCCCCAGTGCTTCATTCTCAGGTGAGCCTGCCCCCCGCCTGCCCCTCGCACGCCCACCCTCCGACGGTGCGCTGATGTATCAGCGGGGGGCTTGGGCAAGACCGTCCTCCTTTCCTTGGCTCACGTTTATGACTCCTCAGCACCTGGCGGGCCAGTGTCTTCACAATAAAGTAATTTGACTTGTTACAAAGGAGAAACATCTCTGTTCTTAGAAATAGCTCCAAGTGTGGCGGAATCAATATCAACACGCTTAACCTGAAACTCAATTCATTCTGAAGATTTACTACTTAGAACCAGAGTGTTTTTGCTTTCAAACCTCGGGAATCCCCGGGAAAGAAAGGCACCCACTATTAGCACCCACTCTGTGATGCGGTCCAAAATTCAAGGTCCAAATTATGACCCTGCGATTGCGGGTTTTCCCATCTGCTTCCAGGTATTTACCTTAGCTTGTATTTTACCAAAAGTGTGCATCCGGAAGTATTTTATACTGAAACATCATGGTAACAGGAGCTCGTAAATAGCAAGATGCTCCGAACAATGATTTACATTGGAGCAAAAATTCACACACACACACACACACACACACACATACACACACGGCGTAGAGGTGAAATGTGATTGTGTATTGATAAAGGATTAAAGAATTATTTAGGCATTAAAATAAGATCACCATTGAGAATTATGCTCCGTGTTAGGGGTCACCTCTAGCAGAGGGGACTCCTGGACATCCTCAAGGCTTTGCCCAAGTTACGATCAGTAGTGTTGGCTGGAGACTGAATGTGTCAACAACGCTTTGCCCAACTCATCAAAGTGAAATGAAAGATAGTAAACGTGGACACCTGGATAGAACCCAAAAGACATTTAAATACTTAAGTAAGCACTTTATTTCTACACTTTTACACTATCAATGTGATCAGAAGTTCCGGAGAGGTCAGATGGATGGCTTGCAAAGTCAGTGTTCTGGTTTTCAAAGTACAACGCCAGTGGTTATTTTCACTCTTGTTCTGAAGTGTCCCCCGGGTAAGGGAGGCCCTGGGGCACGGGTGGCCCCAGCTGTTCTTGAATCAGGCAGCTGTGTTTTCATCTGCTTTATCTGTCCAGTTGTCTAGTCTAACTTTGACCAAAAAGGGGAACACTTTTAAAAAATCATGAGACTGTGGGGCATATATACCAGTGTGGTCAGTAATAACAACTGATGTTTTTTGAGAACTTAGTAAGTGCCAGACCCTCCATGAGATGCTTTCCACATATTCTCTTATCCGTTGCCTTAGCGATCTTACAAGATAGGTATTATTATTAGCATCACGATTTTATGTGTCAGGTGATTGTGTATTAGGAGGAGTAACTTATTAGTCTAGGGTCTCTAGTTAGTAAATAGTGAATCTGGGATGTGAGCCCAATAGTGTGAATTAGTAAATGGTGATTAATTTGTCTAGGATCCAGTAGATCTTTGTAGGATGGGAGCCCCTAGTCTGGCTTCTGGGCCTGAATGAAGCTTACCCACCAGTGCATGGACGGCCCCCTGCGGCCACCCCAAGGAGTTTTCCAGCACCCCACCCCGGGCTTCCCTAAAATGATGGCCACAAGTCCATGGATTTTCCTAAGTTCTTATTGAATCCACTTAATTCTTTTGAAAGACATTGGTCCATAGGAAAGTTCTGAGTTGACAATGAATTGTATCCTTTGGGAATCTGCTGGTTATAGATTTCACAGTATCTAGCAAGTTCTTTCAGTAAATAAACCTGTTTATCTCTAACACAATGCTTTCTTTTTTTTTTTTTTTAAGATTTTATTTATTTATTTGACAGAGATAGAGACAGCCAGCGAGAGAGGGAACACAAGCAGGGGGAGTGGGAGAGGAAGAAGCAGGCTCCTAGCAGAGGAGCCTGATGTGGGGCTCGATCCCACAACGCCGGGATCACGCCCTGAGCCGAAGGCAGACGCTTAACTGCTGTGCCACCCAGGCGCCCCCCCCCCCAATGCTTTCTACATGAATTTGCCCATGGAATTGCTTTTCCAGTAGGACTTGTTAATATTCTGAAGAAGAAGTGTTTTTTGGGGCATTTTTAAAGGCTAATAATGCCATGTATCAACCAGTTTTTCTTTAAAAAAAAATGTCTTCATTCAGGTTTTAAGAAATGAAGAACAAATCTATGATCACAGGACTTACTATTTTAGTTATTCTCTTTCTTCTTTCAGGATTGATGTTTTTATGTGGCTTCTCTTGCCTAAGATAAAGGCTTTCTGCATTTATTACACTAATTCATTGAAATTAGTAAATTTAGAAGTCAGCTAAATACATTACTTAAAGATCATTTTTGAGGGTCTATTGTGTCTTTAAAAGATTTATTTGAGAGAGAGAGCAGGAGGGACAGGCAGGGGAGAGGGAAAGAGAGTCTTAAGCAGACTCCTTGGGGAGCACAGAGCCCTACGCGGGGCTCGATCTCACGATCCTGGGATCATGACCTGAGCCAAAACCGAGTTGGGTGCTTAACTGACTGAGCCAACCACGTGCCCCAAGAGAGTCTATTGTAACTTACAACCAGCATTTACAAAGGATAATTTAAGATTTGGAGTTCAAAACACAAATATGCCTAGAACAGCCATCCTATAACCTAGGACTAGGGCAGGACTTTCTAAATTTTATTTTCAAATTTTAATTTTATTTTTCACTTTGTTGATGAGTATAGGCCCCACTAGCACACTAGGCTTCATCTTGAGGAATAGTTTTTAATAATTTTCAGATTTGTCCTGGGTTATAACTGAGAGTTTGGTGTTCACCATAATCTATCTTATCTTTAATTTTCTGAAGGCTTGATAGATGGTTTTAATTAATTGTTAGAGCGCATAAAATCCATTATCTTAACAGCGTGTGGAGCAAATCTAAATTAATGTTATATGCTGAACATACAAGTAACTTGTGAAGTATGCGGTACAGGGTCTGCTCTGTCGTGTGCAGATTTAGCAGACAAGGCTCTAAAATTCTTATGGGTCCCTGATTGGCCCCACCCAAGGTCTCTGGTCAATTTCTCATTGAATCGTAGACCGGATTTGCAGGTCAAGGGATGTTTCTTGAACACAGTGAGCTAAGATTTCTAGTTTTAATGTGATATCCTATAGAGTCAACCCAAACTATCATATCCCATATCATTTTTTTTCTTTCATTTCCTTGTATTTTACTCAAAGTTTAAATGGAATATGGCCATTTTGAGATTTTGTGAGATGGTTAAAATGTATGGGATTTTAGCTAGCTAAGAGAACTGATCTTTTTCTCTACTCCTACATGTCATGATAGAGTGTGTGCAGTGGTGAGGGAAAGGGAGGAGCTCAGCTACACACCCTCACAGGTGCCTGGGGTCGTCATGTCCGCAGATTGCTGGCCTCATCCACCTTGTAGACTTACCCCGTTTCAGGTTGCATCGCACATGCTTGGGAAGCGCTGGTTGAGATTTTCTTGTTGAATAATCGCTGCCTTCCATTCTACCCCTTCTCCAAGAATCAGCTCACCCCCCACCTCATGCGGAAGTCTTTCCTGGTTTCTTCCATCTCTGGGCACAATGCTCCTTCACCTGTGGGCACCTTGTTCGCCGTGCCCTGCTGCATTTTAGGCATACATCACTCATGTGCTTAGTGTTTACTTGAGAGTATCCCCAGTGATGGCACAGGGAGCAGTATCTTTTCACCTCGTTAGCCCTGCAGCCTAACATAGACTTGGACACATAGTCGGCCCTCAGTAAGTTTCATCTACAGGAAGGAGCACTATTTTTAAAAGGAAAATGCTGTTTTCAAGATCTATCCCTGAATGAATGTGAACAGCATCTCTACAAAAACAAGATTTATGAAACATTGAATTATTTTGCTAAGTAAGAGAATATTTATAACACTAAATACAAGTGTAGAAGTTAAATTTCCACCACGAAAGAGCTAAATTGTTCTCTGAAATTAGAAGGCTAAAAGCAAATGTCTTTGAACCCAGAAAAGGAGGTCATTATCCTGGGCAGGTCTCTGTCATCTGCTACCCTGCTAGTGTGGTTGCTCTAAAGGTCGTTAAAATACTTATGGTCAGTGTAGATGAGGGGAATAGAAGCATTTGTTAACAACGTGAGACATGAATAAAAGAAGCAAATGTCAGCTCCTTCTTTTCTGACAAACATCCTTTAATCAAATTCATTAGTACAAATGATCAGGGGAGAAGCCTGAGAAATCAGCACTAGTAAAGAGTTTTATATATATTTTTAATTTTTAAGCTATCAGATGAATAAAGACTGTTTTCATGAATAAAGACTGTTTTCATGAGCATTCTATCTGGAAGCAGTAAGAACTTTATTTTATATCAGTAATTGGATTTTTAATCCTCCATCATCTCAGGTCAGAAATATAATATAGTTATTATTTATAACAATTAGAGGAATTATGGAGCGCCTGGGTGGCTCCGTTGGTTAAGCATCCGACTCTTGGTTTCAGCTCAGGTCATGATCTCAGAGTCCTGAGATCCATCCCCAAGTCAGGCTCCATGCTCAGCAGGGAGTCTGCTTGAGATTCTCTCTCCCCCCTTCCCCTCCCCCTGCTTGCTCACATGCACTTGCACTCACATTCTCTCTCTCTCTCTAAAATAAATAAATGAAAACCTTAAAAAAGATTAGATGAGTTATGGAGTATACCTGAGAAATATCAAAAGTACTCTCCTTATCAATAACAAGTTTGGTGAGTGTTCGTTGGTCCCTAGAATGAAGGAAAACGGAACACGATGACGTCAGACTGACAGCAGCCTCAAGAGGCACCTGGCCATTTTAGGATCTGCCACGTGCCAGGTGCCTTCCTCACCTGGTCACATCTGACCGTCTCAACAGCTTCGTTTCAGAAGTTGCTTGCTTTATGTTCATTTTGAAGAGAAGACAAGGGAAGCATAGAAAGGTTTCATGAGTCTGGAAGGCTCCGAAAGATTTAGCAAGGTTATGTGGTGTAGCTCTAAGACACCTGCATCCCCGCCATGGAGGCCGTCCCTGGGGGCCACCACACTTACCTTCATTTACGAAGCTGAGGACAAGTGGATGGTGTCTTTCTTCTCAGCCTGATGTCTGTCTGCTGTAATTCACCTACGTGTGTGGTTCTACCCTGTGAGACGTTGGATGGCAGACTCACATCCCACCGATGTGACGTCCAGCATCTAGAGACGTTGCGTTAAATTCATACATCGTCACAGCATCCAGAACACCACAGGGCAGGTGACATAGTACATGTGTACTAGATATTGCGGATGAACAAATCAAGGGAAGAGTTAGATGATACCATACACACATTAAAGGTTGTTCTGTCACCCCCTCACCATCTTTGTATCTGAGAATTATCTCTGCTCATCAGATCGTTTATTACATTCTGCAAAACAGTAAACTTAGGTTTTCTCTCTCTGTTTTCTTTTAGTGGGGAAAGAGGATCGGGCAAGTCTGAGGCCAGCAAACAAATCCTGAGACACCTCACTTGCAGATCTGGCTCCAGCAGGCCCGTCTTTGATTCCAAATTTAAACATGTAAGTTTCTTATTTGGGTTGGAGACTACGTTGAGCCAAGAAACCTATAGTTTACAAGGAAAAGGAGACATCGTAATAGGACCGTAGTTTGACTGTAAATTGGTCAGGGTTTGTAGAAATAAAAGGAAAAAAAAGATTGGTACAAATTAATGCAGCTCAAGTGAAGGTTTATTTTCTTGTCCACATTTTCAAATATTTTGAACATACTCTTTTATATTTGCTCAGAACAGCTGGATTGAAAACATGTAATATACTTAGAGATTGTTGTTGTTTGCCAAGAAAGTGCCACTTTGGTGTATCGATACCTTTGAAGGATTTGGCCCAATAAGCACCTTTTTGGGGGGATCATTGAGAGCTGATAACAAATACTATTTATTTATTATGTATCAATGTATGTAAAAGAATCGGTAACAGGAAGTGTTAGTGACATTGACGGGCACGTGATACACCTTCACCCCCAGTGTTGATTTTCGTGACCTACCACATCGTGTCAGTTTTAGGCGCCCAGCACAGTGATTGGATAGGGGTATGGATTGCAAAATGGTCACCACACTAAGTTTTATTAACAGACATCACTACACATAGTTTTTTTTTTTCTTGTGCTGAGAACTTCTAAGTTTTACTTGCTTAGCGTCTCTCCAATACACAGAGCAGTGGTGCTCACCGCGGTCCCCGTGCTGTACGTTACATCTACAGGACTTGTTTATCTTATAACTGGGAGATTGTGCCTTTTGAGTCCCTTCACCCAATTTAGAGCTGATTTTAAGTTACATTCAGTAAAACTTACTTTTTTTTGAAGACACCTCATCGTGCTCCTTCATCCACTTAAAATCTTGTCAGGAGTCAAGGAGGAACAGGAAAGGCCTCTGAGCAGCTAAGAGAAAGGCTCAGAAAAACTCAGAAATTTTACCAAAGACACACCTGCAGGTGCTTGTCTCACGCAGTTCTGGAGAGTTTTGTTAGCAGGTTTTCCCTGGCACAGTAGACTGGAGGAACCAACTCGGAAACTGCTAGAAGGGTCCTGCATGGGAGTGGGAACCCCTAGGGGGTGGGAACAGACAGAGAGATGATGAGTAACCAATCAGGAAAATGGTCAGAACTCAGAAGTGTGCTGCTCTTGAGTTTCCACCTGCAGGGCTAAACCTCCAATTTCATCATTTTATAGGAAATAACTCTAGAATAATCCAATCATTCTCTTACATGCGCCCCATTACTTGAGGGGCTGTGGGGTCCTACCCTCTGTGCTGGCTTGCATTCAGTAGTCCCAGGACTCGGTCCCTTCCATGTGCTGTCACACCCTGTCCTAACCCCACATGACCCCCTTCTTACCGTGTAGACCCCTGCCCACCAGCCTTCCTGGCCCTAAGACAGGGCTGGAACGGAATGTACATTTCTCCAGCATTCCCTCCCAGGTCACCCACCAAACAAATGGCACAGTCACTTTCTCATTTCCACACTGGAAACCTGGCTGTCACTTCGATGCCAGGCTTTCCCTGCTGCCACCACGATCACAGTATCCTGTCAGTCATACCTGCTGGTGTTTTCTTCTCCAGTCTCCTAGAGGTTCCCTGTTCCTTATTCTTGCTGAAGCCACCTTTGAACACGTATCACCCCAGACTGGGCCGTGGTGCCTCCGTCACTTAGTCCTTTATTCACGATACCTTATGTGGCTGCCATGTGCATGTCCCTTGAATTCAGAGACACCATCTTAGAGCCTGCCACGTAGTAGGAGTTCACTTTCTATGTAGAAAAAGAATGAGTGCATGCGTAAGATACCTGTAAGTATTTTTGGCACACCTAAGATACAGTTAATTACCCCAAGTTACCTAAATTAATTTACTCTAATAATATCAAACGAATTTAATGTGGATACACCATGTGTGTGTCATTGGGACCCTGTAAATTTTGCTGCGTGTGTGTGAGGACACACACCGTTGGCCGTGTTGCCCGGCACCCTCTCTCTCGGTGTGCGTTTCACAGTGAGGTTTGGGAAGTGCACGCCTTGCCCTCTAGAACCTCTCCTACGCAGAGCTCGCTGTGCCTGCATTTGCAGAAAGACTCTGCATTTCATTCGGTAGTTTGAGATTTGAAAGTGTCTGAGGACCTTGGTTAGCTTAGATTATTCCCTAAAATGGTGCCCTCCGAAAGTTCAGACATTGAAGATCTAGAAACCCATTGCCCTGAGAGAATTGTGCTATTTGTGTTTGGTTTTCTGTCACTACCCTTTTGACCCATAGCTGCAGGCCAGGGTTATTTCTGCCATGGTGGTGTTCACTAGGGAATATTCTGGACATTTTAGTATGTGATTCCTCATTTAGAAATGAGAGGGACTTCTGTTTAATCTAGATCAATGTAATTT
Source organism: Ursus maritimus (assembly GCF_017311325.1). Taxonomy (NCBI): domain Eukaryota; kingdom Metazoa; phylum Chordata; class Mammalia; order Carnivora; family Ursidae; genus Ursus; species Ursus maritimus. The sequence goes on from NW_024423344.1 coordinate 75,840,006, forward strand.
CCTTATACTTTCTGCTTTTGAAAAAGAAGGTCCTTAAAAAACTCTGTCTGCCCTTCTGGATTCCTACGCCTGATTCTGGAGATTTTTCTCTTTGTGAAGAATGTACAGTAAATCAGTCTGCAGCAGATCTATGGTGACATAGACGTTCGTTAATGACTCTAATTCATAACCGTTTATTAAGCTCAAAGTATATACCGAGAACCTGCAGAATTCTACCACGCAGCTCAGTATAATTTAACATTTTCAGTCGAGTTGGGTAGAAGAGCATAAATTATCTTTGTTCAGATATTGTCAGATACTGACTACTGACACATAAGAATTAGAGAATTATAGAACAACATGGTTATAAAATAGACTCAGGTTAACTAATAGAATGATGGGATCTGTGGGCCTAATCGTACTGACAAGGAACAATAGTCTCCAATGTAAATTATAGAGTAAAGCAATCATTTATTAAAACGATCCTTTGTGAAAGAGCAGGCTGTGTAATTTCTAGACGGCATCCTAGATTACTTCGTGTAAATTGGCTTTGCATCTTAGCTTAAGTGAATACATTCTAAGTTGCATGTCTTTAGATAGGTGCAACTCTTCCAAATCAGTTAGCACCTGGGAATCAATATTACGATATCCATGCAAATTTCAAGTCCAACTATTTCTAATTCACATGTTTATTTTAGTCTTAAATCCTAAAAATAAGTGAGTTCTTGTCTTGTGAAATAATACCGCCCAGGCTTGAATATGGCTTAAACTTCATGTCAGTTATGCTTTTTGTTTGTTTGTTTCTCTCTAAATTACAACCCACATGACTACCCTTTGGTGTCCAAAGCGTTTCTGAAAATTACCCAGTCTGTGTTTGTGCAGCGCCCAAGTGTACGTGTGGGAATGAAATACAAGTGCTGGATAACCTTCTGAATTGACTATAAACCTTTATAACATCATAGGAATTTAGTGAAATTGTGTACATTCCAAAGATGGGCCTGTACTTCCTGCATGAAAGAAAAGTCTGATTAAGGAGATGAGTGCCTAAGGGCGTCCTTGATGGTGGAGCCTGCAGGCGTCGTGAAGTTCAGTGCAGGGTGGGGTGAAGGGAAGCTTCGTTGGGTGAAGTCGGTGAGCTTAATAGGAAAGTCATTCGGCCAGACCCGATGGGGCGACATCGCTCTGAGGCTCCCGCCAGCAGCCACGGCAATGCTGCCACAAGGGGCCACATGCGCGGGAGACACGCACAGGGCGTCTCCACTGAGGATGCTGGCTGCCTCTAGCCCAACAGTTTGCCCTGGATCTTAGGATACTGCGAGAGAAAAGCAGTCATTGGAGGTTATTCTGGTCAGCAGTTTCTGAAGAAGAATGAAGGAAGGGCGTGGTGGGGTGGCCGTCCCCAGAGAATCGTGTAAGCTGAGGGGTAGAGAGCATTTTCCTTGTGGTTTCCATCGATGACATAATTAAAGATTATTACTTGGAGCGTGGGGAGCAGAAGAACAAAGTGTAGGGATTTGGAGGGAAGTTGGCTGTTGGGAATCCCTGTGGACCCGTAAGCAGCCCTCTCCTCGAGGGCACAGAGGGGAAGAGCCGGATCTGGGTGGGGTCAGGGAGGCCAGGGAGAGCCTGGCTCCCAGCCCCAGACGTGGCTTGTGTTGCACTCTGATGCAGGCCACACACGTACTTTTAAGGGACGCTCCGCCGTCACGTTTCTGAATTTAAGCTCATAGGTCGGTTGTCCTGCTTTAGAAGTCTACAGGGGCTTGCGTTCTGCCCTCGCAATGGGCTTCCGAGTTCAGTGGGTTTGACCTGCATCACCGTGGAGATGGCTTTTGCTCCCCTTGTACAATTTCAAATCAGCTAAGATCAGTGAAGAAGACTGTTGTTTTGAATCCTCGTATTTGAATTTCAAACTGTAGAAGCGGGATTTTCCGCGGCATTGGGTTTATTGGAACATAAAAATCATGTGTTGGGGGAATAAAACAACTGCTTGGGACTTTTCACTAATTCTGGCCCAGATGACTTTCAACTTTAAGGAATATTCAGCTCCATTTAAATTACTTAAATAAACATTTACTGAGTAACTGCTTTTACAGGGCAGAGTGATGGCGTCTGCTTGGTTAAGCCATGGTTTTTTTATTGAGGAAGCCACAGATTTTTACTCTTAGAAAATACCGTACGTTTACTACTACCGTAATGGGAGTACATAGCTTTTAGTGGCACAGCTATTAAAACTGTAGAGGGAAAAACAGAATTGTAAATAGAAAAAACATCTTACCGATAAAATTTGAATGGGGGACTACTTAGGAAATATTTACTTGCCTCCCTTTGCTATATTTTTACTTGAAGTTTTGCTGTTGTACAACATTCTCGTTACTTTTGTTCAAAGTTAAGGTGAACAGTGAAAGTACCAGGTTTTTTTTTTTTTTTTTGGTATTTCTCTTAACACATTTATTTAGTGCCACCTATTGGCCAAGCAGATAATTAAAGATAAAAAATGTTACTTTGGTGTAACCGGAATCCGAAGGTTGAGTTGTGGACCAAGAGAACACTTATGAGCTCTTGCATTTAGTTCAATGGGCTTGGCTTTCCAGAGTCTGGTGCCTTCTGTGTTCTTATTGTGGTTCTAGCCGTCACGGCCGGTGACACAGTGAGGAAGCACACCCTATTTCGCAGAGAGATTGCCAGGGTTCAAATCCCAGCTCCACTATTTAGAAGCTCTGAACCTTGGGGAAGTGACTCAGTCCCTCAATTGCCTTTTCTACAAAATGGAGACACTAGTTGTGAGCATTAAAAGAAGTATATGTGTAAATGTGCATACACGTGTAGACCCACGTGTGTAAAGAGTACACGTAATTTTATATATAACTTCATTTATATTACATATGTTATATATAAAAAAACTGTAGAATAATGCTTGGCACAAAATAAATTTTGCTACTATTATTAGCAAAAATAAAATTAATCGTTGTTGCTTGTTGGATGCTTGCCGTGTGCCGGGCACCAAGCCGAGAGCTGTGTACGGCTGACACTGTGAGCACTGAAGGAGTTATTCCCTGTGTTAAAGTAAAGGAGAATGTGGTTCGGGGAATTCACGAAACGGGCTTAAAGTCATATAATTTGTTACTTTTGAACTTTGGGGGGAAACATGCTGGTGTATTTTGCTATTTGGTGTATTTTACTATTACCACGATTTTCAGCACTTGGGATTTGTGATTAAAATCCAAGTATTGTTTTGTAATCTTTCAACATATAAAATACTTACAGGTGAACAGAATGCTTTAATAGATCAGTATCCACAACGTTAAAAAGTAGCAGCAAAGTGGTTTTTTTAAACTTAGAATAAAATTCTCAAAAACTACCATCACCAGGAATTATAAAGAACCCACTGTATCAATAACGTAATGTGTTAGTGTGCGCCTCCTTGTGGCTGGTGCGGGAACTGCATTGCACATCTGTGACTTGAAAAGATGGAGAAAAATACCTTTGAACCTTCCAGATTTTCATACTTTCTGGAGAATTGCTTGGTCACCATCATCAGCACAGACACATTGATTGTTAGAAGAAATGGTGTTTTCTCTATAGTCGGGGTTTAAGGAAACATGTCAGGAAAGAATCTCAGATGCCAGATCTGAAGAGGTTTGTAACAGCATCTTAAAGCCCCAGCTCCCCACCTGTGACAGAGAGCACTGGTGGTGAGTCTCACCGAGGGAAACGGCTTCATCTGGAGCTCTTATTCCTGTTTCTGTGGGAGAGAACAGGAGAGAACATGATGTCGGGCCTGGGGTTGAAAGGGTATGTGGGTCCATCCCTGTTCAAAAGAAGGTTAGAAGCAAATGTTTAAGTTCATTTGTTTGTTTCAAAAGAAATTCTCACTATCACTTTTATTAAATCTAATCCCTTTGCTTCAAAACCACAAAAGCATTTCTACTGTTCTGTTAGGTTTAAAAGCCTAAATAACATGTGTTGAGTTGTTTATGTTTGTGTGAAGAGAGAGCAAAGCCAAGGGAGGCCCCCTGTGTGTCATTGTCTTAGTAAGTCTGAGGCAAGTTGGCTAGTAGTTTGCCGCTGGAAAGAGGGACTATAAAAGTTCAATACGGTCTCATACAAACAACAGAGAACCTCCTAGATAAGGGGATATGTCTGTGTCTTTGCTATCATTCTCCAGTTTTATTTTTTAAAATGAGGAGCTCAGTAAATGTTTCCACTTTGCTACAGGTCATGTCCATCTTGGAAGCCTTTGGACATGCCAAGACAACGCTTAATGATCTGTCCAGTTGCTTCATAAAGTACTTTGAGCTACAATTCTGCGAGAGGAGGAAACACTTAACTGGAGGTAAGCATAATATTAACAGAGGCAGATCTCAGGAGCTACCAGGAGGGGGCAGAGGAACACCAAACATGGCGGCAACGGTGTCCATACCTGTGCCTATGCACGTGGGGTGAGGGAGGGAGTTGGGGGGGGGGTGCCTGAATGTGCACACCTGAGATGCCAGGTTAGGCATTCTAAAATCACTGTGAATTGAAAAATATTCAGAAATGTGAGGTGAACCTTTTCAAGATGATTATTGTATAAACTATATAATATGGAAACAAACCCAAAATAGCTGAAATGAATCCTAATTATTGAACATAGAAATGACTCACCTACTCAGTTAAAATAAATGATAACTTGAATACCCAGTTCCTTCATACAACAGACATTGAAATCTATTTCAAATAAAGCTCAATCTATATTTTTTAAGCGATTGAATTAAAACAAATCAAAACATCGAAATAACTACCCAGCTAAAGCCAACCAGAGCTATTTCTTTTTTGGTTTAAATACGTAGTGTGTGCTTTATGAACAGCCCATACTTATTAAATTCAACTAATTTAGGGGCGCCTGGTTGGCTCAATTGGTTAAGTCTCTGACTCTTGATTTCGGCTCAGGTCATGATCTCAGGGTCATGAGATCAAGCCCCCGCTTTGGGCTCTGTTCAGTGGAGAGTCTGCTGGAGATTTTCTCTCTCCCTCTCCCTCTGCCTCTCCCCCACTCATGCTCTCTCCCTTCCTCTCTCTCTCCATAAAATAAGTAAATAAGTCTTTAAAAAATAAAAAAAAATAGAATTCAACTAATTTAGAATTCACTTGGGATTTTACATCTTTCTAATCAAAACAGATTATTCATGCAAATTAATCGTCTGAATAGAATTGTATGTGGGGTGCCTACTGCACTTGGAGGAATCAAGTATTGCAGAAGCTTTAATAACAGCTGTTAGCACACAAACAATTGCTAAGTGCAATGATTGTAGAAAGAGATCAATCTTATCTGATGTTTTCAAGTGCCCTTCAGGAAACAAAAGTTAGTTTTGGCCATAATTTAGAAACAAAAAGCCTGTATTTTGCAGTGTTTGTCAAAACCATTATTACTAAGTGAAATTGGGTAAGAAAAAAAATGCATCAAAGGAGTCAGAGAAGATAATTTTCCATGTTGAAGTTAGCAGCTTAAATTTTGCAACAGGAAAGTTACGTTTTAAAACCCTGTGACTACGAGCTCTGTTGGAAGGGCCACTGTGTTAGGAAGACCTCAGAGGAGAACGGCCTTGAGCCTCCAAGTCTGGTTTCCAGATCAGTTTTCCAACACTGCCGTGAGGATGTCCCTCTGAGTGAGGGGCACCGCCTGACCTCTTCGACTCAGGGCATATTGCCCCTTGAGCTTTCGGGGACTGGCGGTTGGAGGCACAGGTGCTGGAGGTGGACGAGGACCCGTTGCAGCCCCTGCCTCTCCAAGACAAGTGCGTGACTCCAAGACCAGCCCTCACAGAACGTCTGGGAGCTTGTTGGAGACGCAGACCTGCTGAACGGGACTCTGTGTTTAACAAGATTCTCAGCGACTCATGTGGTCACCGAAGTTGGAGAAGGACCGTCCCAGCCCATGTAGAGTGGCCTCTGTTTTATGCACACGTGGCTCAGGGGGGAATCCACCTGTTCAGACATCACTCGCATGACTTTGTGGGTTCTGGATTCCACATTCCCTTTCCCAAGGCGTAGATACGATAACTGGCTTCTGCATCACCCATTACTGATCGTGTTGACTTTCCTTCTGGACAGAAGTTAGCATGTTAGCTTAGAAAGGCACGGTCTCCAAGTCTACAGCAGAACCGAGCTTGCTGCTGTGAGCACCTGCTTCTGCTCACGGGACATCGGCTCACAGCGGCATCCCGGGGCCCTCCCCTGACCTGCCCTCGGGACAGTGCAGGAGCCGTGCGCGGACACGTGGGTGCGTCCAGCATGCCAGCCACTGGGTGTGCCGTAGGCTGGGGTTCGGTGAGCGCCCCACCTCTCTCCACCCCCCCCCCCACGTTGTTTTCCCATTTCCCATCCTCTTCTCCTCATTATCATCCTTGGTTCCCTTCCTATTGCCCAGGCTGGTGGGTGAGGTAGCTTCTTGCTGTGTTCTTTTACAAACCCGGCCAGGTGATTTTGTGGTGGTTCTATGTTCTTTTTTTTCTAATTTCAAGCACAAAACATGCTGCTGCACAGACAGGGCCGGTGCTGGTGGAGACTATTGCCGGGAGCGGGGAAGCCCAAAGGGTTCGAGGGGAGCGCGGCTCTGCTTGCTGTGGGGAAGGGGAAGGCGAGGAGTGTGTGCCGAGAATGCGTACCAGGAGAGGGAGAGTTCAAGCATCACGCCTCTGGGCTGCACACGGAAGGACGTGGAAGGAAGGACACGGAAAAGCAGAAGCGTCAAGGGAAACACAGCGAGTGCCTTCAGATGTTCGCTACCGCGTGGAGTGGAGCTTGAGAACAAAGGTCTCTATGCGAGCTCTGCGGAGTCAGTAGACGTTCCAGAGAGAAACCGTCCTCCCTGACCGCGAGGCCTTCGCGGTGACTTGTGGTGAGGCACCCACCGTGCCCTCCCCCGGGCGGGGGCGCTCCAGCAGGGCCAAGGCGCAGACCCCTCGCGTGCCCCTAACAGCCTCCACGGGACCTTTGTGGGGTTGTTCCAGAGACGCTGCCCGACGCTCCACATTCTCCAAGTCCGCACAGGAAGCACCTGTTACCTGGTGACCGGGGTTCCGACGCCCAGCGGAGTGACTGGATGGCGAGGATTGTCCCCTGGTGCCCGTCAGCCTAGAAGAAAGACCCCGTGTGGGAGTTCTGTAGTGTGCGAGCGTGCGGGACCCACTCTAACAAAACACTACAGACTCGGTGGCTCGGAACAGAAGTCCAGGGTCAGCGGACCGCGCTCTCTTGGATGTCTCGAGGAGAGGGTGCTTCCTTGCCTCTTGTGGCTTCGGACGGGCGCTGCCGGGCCTTGGGGTTCGTTGGCTGGTAGCTGTAGCCCTCGGGTCTCTGCCTCGCTTGTCATGGGTGCTGTCCCTGTGTCTCCCTCCTTATAAACACTGGTCACATCGGAGTAGGACCTGTCCTGCTCCAGGATGACTTCATTTTTTCTAAAAAAAGTTTATTTTATGTTTTTTGGACACTTACATGCTCATACTGTGGTGTGAAGCATTAGCTCAACAGTCATCGGACCGGGTCCTGCCCTTCAAGCCTTGCAGGATAGTCAAGGAGCTCAGGCTCGTCTGTCTGTGTCTCTTCCCACCAGTGTACGGATCAGGGTCTAGCACAATATCAGGCAGAGTCGGCTTTCAGTATCAAGTGAATAAATTAGTAAAGGGACAGTTGAGCCTGCGGGAGTAACTCTAACAGAGGGTAAGAAGTAGGAAGGACTGTAAAGGGCAGCAGAGTCCACGTGGAGCTCAGACGCCACAAAGCCTGGGTCCGAGGTCCAGTCCGGGCACCTGTGACCTTGATCAAACCTCGCGGACTCTGGAAGGCTGATTTGTAAAATGGCAAGGTGAGACCACAGAGACCAGGCAGAACGGGTGAATGAATGAAGTAGGATGTGCAGGATAGCGGGGACTGTGCCAGTCTAGAAGCACTCGCCCTACGGCGTGGCCTCATCTTAATGTGAATACATCTGCAGGCACCCTGCTCTCAGCCCGGTCGTGTCCCCAGGTCCGGGGGTTAGGACGTAGGCATACCATTTGTGGGACACAATCCAGCCCACCACGGAGAATAAGGGGGATCTGTTGTGTCGTCTTGACGTCTCAAACTAATTTTCAGTTCTAGAACCTCGTCGTTAGCCCCAAACGAGATGCCCTGAGCACTTCAGGAGGCCACGGGCCAGTGTGATAGCTTTGAATGACCTCATCTGATATCCGGGCTCCTTTTCTGAAAGAAAAACAAAAGAGATATTCATTTAAACTACCTCACACAAGTTTTAAAAATAGCTGAGTTATTCAAATGAGTCCCCTGGAAAAGGCTTCTGAATTTTAAGTGTTCACTAAAATAGTAAAGCGAACTTGAGTAAGGTTCTTACACCTCAAACTAGGTCAAGTAAATGTGGGTTACAGGTTGATTTTGTATCTCATGGTAGGCTCGAGTTTCCCTTAATTACCAACATTTCTAAAATAACGGTGGTGGGTTTTTTGGACAGGGAGTATTCTCTTACTAACTCTAAGGTTGAGAGATGCTGCGTGTTTCCTTTATGGATACTGTTGCTCACACCTTTGTAACTGAATGCCGGCTTCCTAATCAGGGATGTAGTCGCAAATTATAATAGAAAATATGAGGCTCAGTTTTATGAAACTCCGGCTATAGAAAAGTAGGGAGTGTTTCTTATTTTGAAGAAAATTTAATTAATAAAGAACATTCTAATCTGGCTTTCAGCCCACTATTCCCCCCATCTGGTCACTTATTTAACAATGTAATTATTCCGGGTTCCCTGGTATACATGCCAGCAGCCTCAGGACGGAGTGGCATCCAGAACATCGTACCATCGCCCCACAGGTGAGTTTATAGTGTACAAATACTAGGGAAACTCTGCCGACGGGGATTTGCTTTCTCTCATCCAGTACCTTTCACTTGGGTCTTTGAGGTAATTTGCAGGTATGGCTGTCTTGAATCCCTAATGATTTATCTTTTTCATCTAAGAGTGGAGAGAGGGTTTCAGGGTGTGAGGATCAAGTGCACTTATGAAATTAACGGCGGGGAGTATACTGGATGCCGTATTCCTAATTCTTTTTCTTGTGATCAAGATCATATCTGGTCCTTTTAAGGTCCTTTAAAGTACGAGGTTGCCATTCTTTTTAGAGTACGTGTGACGTTTTGACGAACGATAGAGTAGTAGCCTTTCAGTCTTTTCCCCAGTGGACCATTTTATTGTTTCTAAATCTCCGAAAACATGTGATAGAGACCTCGCCGTCTTTGGAACTACAGGTCACGTCACAAAGCATTCTTCAGCAAGGGCACTTGGTGTCGCGCAAAGGGGCTCCCAGGCTGGGTCTCGACATGCACGTCAGGTGAATGTCCCCTACCTTCTTCTCCCAACTGGAAAATTTGACACCAGACCACGCTGTCATATGTTCCCATCAGCCTTGTTTCACTTAGTTGGAGAGAAGCTACTTTTGACGTTGAACGTTTCTCAGGCTGACGGTGGAGGCTACATATGGCCTGCCGTAGCTGCCCCTCACCGAGGAGAGGGCAGGCAGAGCTGCAGTGGTGGTTGGGAGCCGGTGGTATGTGCGCCACCACTCACCCCTGCGCTCAGCTCAGCGATCGGGCAGGGCGCACCGTGCTGCCTCAGGTGTCATGGTGAGGCGCAGCTCGTAGTCCCAGACCGCGTTTGGCAACTAGATGTTCAAAACCAGAATGTTCCACCGATCCAAGGTAAACCTAACTCCCCACCAGATACTTTGTTAGCTGATAATTCTCCTCTTCTGGGACATTGACGACCGAAGAGGATGCTGGTCAGTGAACACTGACTGGAAGACTTTTCCAAGGTCACCACATCCCCGCAAACACGGGGTTTGATGCTTTTCCTAACTGCTTGATTGCGGGATTGTACACTCCTAACAATAACAAAATAAGCTGTGGTTTTGGAAAGTATCAGACTGTCTAATCTGAGGACTAATAGCTAAAACTTCAAAACTTTGGAAGCTGCTCTCCTGCAGTCTTTGCAGACTAAAGGCAACTTTTTAAAAAAATTTTCATCTTTATTATCCTGAAACAAAGTCAAATTGTTTTTGTTATGATTTCTTTTGAAATAAGCTTTTCGTATTTCTAATGCTTTCTTCTGCATGGTTCGTATAAATTAAAATTTTCCTTACAATATATTGTTTGGTTTCACTTTGATGTACTTCAGTTCCCCTTAAAGTCTGCTTCTCATTTTGCCGATAGTTCCAACCCTTTTCCCCTGTCTGTTCATTGGTAATTTATATCTCTGCATAAACCAATAGGACTGTTTGCATGTTGGGATGTGTCCAGGCTCCCCCAGGACTCACCAGCCTGTGGGCTCAGTGAGTCACAGCAAGACAAGTCAGATATGCTGGCTCATTCCTGCCTCACCCCATTTCTGACCACCCCCCCTCGGTATTCCTGGCCGTCTCAGTCATCTCGCCTCCTGGAGCCCTCAAAATTCACAATGTCCTCTGGTTCAATGAGCTGAGGAGAGCCCTTCCGCTCTGGCCCTTGTGGCACTGGAGGTCCCCCCCGAGGTTCTGTGTTCCCATGTTTTCTGAATTTAGCCTTGTTTGGAACACCCTTCCTTCCAAAAGACTCAAACCAGGCCCACTTTGTGGTGTTCAGACTCATTTTTTTTCTAAGCCATTGCCTCGTTTACATGCGTAAATGTTAATTAAGAAGGTAGCACACTTTGTCGCCCAGTGGAAGTGGAAATCAGCCACTGCTGTCGGGCTATGATTATGCCTCAACTATTTCCCTCTCAATCCACATAGCTCTTCGCGGGCCTCATCAAATGTCAAGACCAGGACCGGCTCCCTGTTCTTTCAGACTGTAGCCCTCACAGCCCACTGCGCCCGCATCCTCCCCGACCTCCCGCTTTACCTCGCCCCACCCGGTCCAGGTTCTCCAGCCTCACTGGACTTTTGAAGTTCCTTGCTTACATGAGGCCGAGGCTCGGTTTTTGCTCTTGGCTGCCTGGAGGAGGCTTGCCTCTTCTCCCGCAATGGGCAGGCTGCTCTCACTGTACTGGTTTCAGTTCAAGTCACTTCTTCAGAGAAACCCCTCTTTCTTCCCCAAACCACTCATGCTAAGGTGACCCCTGGATCCCAGCTCTGTTCACTCTGGATCTGTCTCCTTCCTTATTTCTTCCATGGCACTCGTCAAAGTCTGAAAGGGTCCTTTTCATGATCGGTCGGGTTGGTTGCTGTCTGTGTCTCCTACTAGGAGAGAAGCCTGTTGGTGGGGCAGGTCCAGTCTGCCTGGCAAGGAGGCGAGTGGACACTCCCCAAGTACTTGCTGGATTGATGAGTCTAAGGAATGCACGTAAAGCGCCAATAAAATGGGACAGCCATTCTTCATGTCCGGGAGGAAATTGTGTAAAGCCATCATGAACTCATTCATGTCCGCAAGGAACACAGATTACTGAGAGTGTAAACAGATAAGGAAAGCTACCCATATTTAGCTCTGGACTTTTTTTTTTTTAATTAGAGCCAATTCCACTTTGTAATGACAGCTTGTATACGGTAAGAATAGAACCATTTTCTGCCTCCTTAGTGCCCGCTCTGTCCCCTGGGGATTGGTAAATGGCAGTGTGTGGAAGGGTCTGCAGAGGGAGGCAGGCGCAGAGTCCGCATGTGTGAAGTGAAGACTACTTGGCTCCTGTCTTACCTGTGCCCTGAAGGCACCCACGTCTATTGAAGCGGAAACTCAAGTTTACTAACAATCAGAAATGTCTCCCAAAAAATATGCCAAGGCTATGTTTTCGACGTAGGAAACTTAACCTTACAGTTACAGCAGATGGGATGGAAAATCTCTTAGGGCTTTCGCTTGTGTTTTTTTTTTTAAAAAAAAACAAACCAGACGACTGTCTTCATCTTCATTACTGGCATCATCAATTATCCTTGGCATTGTACTCTCAGTTGGACATTCTTTTAGAAGTTCCAGAGTGCTTTGATTGATCTTATCTCCTTTGAGGAGCGGCATCTTTTAGTGGTGATAAACCAGTTGGGTTTCAACATAAAAGACCAACAACAGAACTTAAATGAGGCCAACGTCTTGAAAAGCCCCAGCACACCACCTGGTACATGGCAGGTGCGTTGAATGGCAGTCTCTTCCTCTTGGAGGCCACGGGAAGCCTGGGATCTTTGTATCTCTTCATCCCCACATTCGTATAGGGACATCGGAGTTAAGAGGAATGTGGGAATTGGCAGCATCAGATTCAGGACCAGGAGCTGCGCTTGGGACCCTAGTTGAGACACCTTGCTTCATACCACCCCTTGCGTTAATCTGGAATAATGAAGTCAAAACAAATGTATAGGGGTGAAAAAGAGACTATTTAAATATATTGGTGAAGCAACAGTGTGCTTTTAGGTGACTGGTAATTGAAGACATGATGGGGCTCTCTGGGAACAGATCCTAAGTGGTCATGATTTATAACTAGAAGGGTGGGGCATGGTGACAGTGAGTGCTGGAAGTTTCTGGAAGTCAGTCGGAAGAGCAATGAGGGTAAGTATTTGTCTTTCTTGAAGGAGAGGAGATTTACTTCCTCCATTTTCTTTTATAATTGAAGAAAAATGAGTATAGCTCTGTAAGATACTTTTTACTGCAGATTTTGTCCTATATAATCTGCAAACATGTATGTCTTTACAGTGCCAAAACTTTCTGAGCAATATATTCATGTGTAGATTTCTGGAAAGATAGAGGATCACAGGTATATTTCTAGTCAGGAATATTCCTAAAATAAAACATCTTTTAAAGCATACAGGTCTTGAGAAGTCAAAAAAAAACCTCAGCAGGAAGTTTCTTTCTGTGTGTGGACATTTACAGGAATGAGTCAAACCTCCTCAACTCCATACCTATCATTTTCCTTCCTTTATTTCAGTGCCATTTCAGACACAACGAAAAGGCTGACATTTTCTCCATTTGGAAGAATGTTAGAGTCTCACAGAAATTTGAATTTTTGGTTGTTTTGTGATTTCTTCTAGTTAAAAGCTCCTTTAAGATATTTTTTCTTTTCAAAATCCTACTGATCAGAATCCTCTAACCCACAGCAATTTTATTCACTGTGGGAGATGAGCTAACAGGGCTGATTACTAATTACACTGTTTTTGAATTTAGATTAAAGGTATTGAAGTCACTCTATGATGTGGAATTTGATTAGTTTTGAATGCCGCTCTAAATGAAGCTGGTACGTTGGCTGGGACAAGTGGGTGTCTGGTCAGCCTTTTCTCTGCGTACAGAAGCATGATGGTCAGAAGACAACGGTTCCCTCTCGATACTTCTGTAGTTGAAGACTAAAAAAATAATGGGAAGGAACAACTATGGCCGTTTATTTCCTGTGTGATTTTAGAAATATTCTCTCGAGCTGGGCTTATATTATTAGTACTATGGAAAATGTTTTCAGCAAATAATTTGCGTAAGAAAGAAAAAAAGAGAGGAAAGAAAGTGTAGTAATTAAGACCTCTCCTTGAAACTGTCACCTGATTTAATACTCAAGGAGAGATGGGAAAGACACTACATCACCCTGTTCTAATTTTAGCATCACCTTTGGGCAACTGATTAATGGGATATTTTGAAAGAGACATTCTTTATGCACTTACAACAACTTTTCTAAAAGGTTTCTGATAGGACAACTTTTTGTAATAGGGAGTGTTAATTATGAGGGTTTGGGGTTTTGTTTTTTTTTTTTTTTTTTTTTTTTGCCCTGATAATCATTATGACAGGCTGAATTGACCACTTATTGAACTTGACCAGAGGGAAACCATGTATTAGCGGTTCCATTTGCTCAAGTAGACTTGCTATATAAAACCAAAACTAGGAGACCTCAGATTTTTGCTTATGGAGGCAGGACTCTAGAATAATTATCAGCAGACTCATTACACAAGATGATGATTCTAGTTCAAATGTAGGATATAATTACATCCATTTGACTCCCTGAGAACCGTCGCCTTTTGATCAAAAAAAAAAAATTATTGACCATGGATCCTTACTGCAGAGAGAGAAACTATGGTAATTCACAGTTGCATTTGAAATTGAAATGCCTAACTGTTTACTGGCCATTCATAATGATAAGAACAAACCTAAATTCAAATAAAAAATACTCCAGAAAATCTAGACTTCTAAGCCCACCAAACAGGTAGCCATAAATGTTGATTACTGTATTGTCAATCCTATCTCTGAAGCAAAATCAGGGATCTGACTCCCATCCTAGATCCTTTTTTCGTTCCGAGATGGCTCATGTCATGTTGAACATGTCAACAACATGTTCTCATGACATGGGTGGTTTTTGTTTGTATTTTTGGAATGTTTAAGACACAATAGATACTAGTTATTGTGCTGCTGTGCATGTGAGGTCACAACAAACTGCAAGACAGCTAGACCCTCTGCACACTGGGCATGTGCTGCTTCATAAACACATCACCTGCCTTACTCCTTAACTGGGATGTGAACCTTATTATCGAGGCATCTGTTTCACTATTTACCACCAGGCTATAAACCATGACTTGGCTCCTTTTTATGATTTCAATATCTGTCTTGAAATTTTCCTAATATACTTTCTATTTATTAAATTGTGTCTGCATAAATTCAGGTCATATTTGCCTTTCCTGCAGTGGGTTGCTTCCAGTGTTTGTAGCAGTGAGAGACTATTGTCTACATTTTTGGTCTTTGTATAGTGTGGCCCTATACACTTCTGATCAGTCGATAGTAATACTTGCTAGAGTCTACAGCAGAACACTTTATGGTCAATATCAATAATCAGTATAATAACAATCAATATAATATAATCAATATAATAGGAATATGACTTGTGCTTTCAAACTGTAAGACAGTAATTATGAAAATTCTAGAACTTTTTTGGGTGCCTTTGTTACACCCAAGAACGTGTTTTATGTCAGGTTATATTTGTGCACAGAAGTTCCATGTTGGGTCCAGAACACGGTAGAATGTCCCCTCTCACGACTTGTTTTCAGCATTGTACTGGAAGTCCTAGCTAATGCTGTAAGACAAGAAATATATGTGTGTGTGTACACACACACACACACACACACACACAAACAGATTAGGAAGAAAGAAATAAAACTGTCTTTGTTCACAGATGACATGATTATCTCTGTAGAAATTTGGAAAGAATCACAACAACAAAAATCTCCTGGAAATAGTAAGCCAACAAGTTTGCAGGATATGTGGTTAATATGCAGAAGTCAATTGCTTTTCTATATAGAAGCAATGAACAATTGGGATTCGACATTAAAAGCACAATAGTATTTCCATTACCACCAAAAAATGAAGAACTTAGGTATAAATCTTAACAAAATATTTGTAAGATCTTTTAAGGAAAACTACAAAACTCTGATTAAAAAAACATCAAAGAAGATCTAAATAGATGGAGAGATATTCAGTGTTCATGTGTAGAAAGGCTCAGTATCGTTAAAATGTCAGTTTTTCCCCATTTTTTCTATAGGTTCAACACAATCCTAATAGAAATCCCAGCAAGTTACTTTGGGGATATTGACATAAAGTTTATATGGAGAGTTAAAAGATCCAGAATAGCCAATGCAACATTTAAAGCGAAGAACAAAGTTGGAGGGCTGGTGCTACCCAGCTTCAAGACTTACTCTAAAGCTGCAGGAATCAGGGCAGGGTGGTATTGGTGAAAGAACAGACAAGTAGATCAATGGGACAGAATAAAGAGCTCAGAAATAGACCTACATAAATGCAGTTAACTGGTCTTTCAAAGGAACAAAGGTAATTCGATAAAAAAATGATAGTCATTTCAACAAGTTATGCTAAAACAGCAGGACACCCACATGCAAAAAGAAAATGACTCAAAGTGGGTCATAAATCTAATGGAAAAACAAAACTGTAAAACTTTTTAAAAGATAAATTGTTAGATGACCTTGTGTTTGGCAATGACTTTTTGGTGTAACACTAAAAACACAGTCCATGAAAGAAATATTTGATAAGCTGGACTTCATTCAAGTTAAAAATGACTGTTCTGTGAAAGACACCGTTAAGAGAATGAAATGATGAGCCACAGATAAGGAGAAAATATTGGCAAAATCACATCTGGTAAAGGACTGTTGGCTAAAATATGCAGTGAACTCTTGGTACTCAGCAATAGGAAAACAATCGACCCACTTTGAAAAAGATGGTCAGAGCATCTAGACGCCTCACCAAAAAAGATACACAAATGGGAAAGAAGCATATGAAAACATGCTCCATGTTATAGGTCATCTGGGAAATGTGTGTTAAGACAAAAATGAAATACCATTGCAAACTTACTAGAATGCCTGAAACCCCAAACCCTTACAACACTAACTACTGGCAAAAGGACGTGGAGCAACAGGAACTCTGGTTAATTGCTGGTGGGAACGCAAAATGGTGCAGTCACTCCGGAAGACAGTTTGGTGGCATTTTACAAAGCTAAACATAGTCTTACCATACGATCCAGGAATCACACTCCTTGGTATTTACCCAACCGAGTGGAAAACTTATGTCCACACATAATGTGGATACAAATGTTTATAGCAGCTTTATTCGTAATTGCAAAAACTGTAAGCAACCAAGATGTCCTTTAATAGGTGAGTAGATAAATAAACTGTAATATGTTTGTCTGATGGACTGTTACGGATACAGGAAATGAACTATCCAGCCAGGAAAGGACAAAGAAGACCCTTAAGTATATATTCTTAAGTGAAAGAAACTGAAATGATTACAACTTGAACGGTTTACATCCTGTGTGATTCCATCTGTACAACATTCTGGGGAAGGTACACCTACAGAGACAGTAAGAAGACCAGTGGGTGTCAGGGGTGAGGGAAGGAGGAAGGGATACACAGCGGAGCATGGGATTTCTAGGGCGGGGAAACAACTCTGTATGATATGTAGGATCATGAATTTCTTAAAACCCATAGAGTGTACAACACAAAGAGCGAACACCAACATGCATTTACGGACTTCAGTTCGTAACAAAGTATCCATATTGGCTCATCAGTCCTAACGAATTTACTGCACTAGCGCAATGTGTGAATAAAGGGAAACCGTGCTTTGGGGAGGAGAGAGCGGGCGCGATGGAGCTCTCAGGATTTTCTGCTAGATTTTTCTGGAAACCTAACACTGCTCTAAATAGTAAAGCCGATTGATATTTTTCAAAAGGTCTGCACTTGAAAACGGCTGCATTATTATCTCTTGCAATTAACTAGTTTGTGTAAATTTGTGGAAACGAAACGAGTAATGCCATTTAACAGGATCACTCTTTTTCCGCCCTTAACCAGCCAGAATTTATACATATATGCTCGAGAAATCCAGACTTGTTTCACAACCTGTGGGCCAGAGCAATTTTCTCATTTTCTACTTGCTGATGGATGGGTTATCTGCTGAAGAAAAATACGGACTTCACCTTCATAATTTATGTGAGCACCGGTAAGTGACTGCCTGTCTTCTCTGTAGTAATTCTGTCTTCAAGTTGTGATGGCATTTTAGCAGTCTTAAATTTTCTTCTTATTTTTCACAGAAGTGGCGAGTCAAAGAGAATAATTGGGTACCGTTAGGTTTCAACCTTCGGTGTAACAGGATCGTAACAGCTTACTGAATGTTGCGGTGTGTGCATGTATTTGTGTGTATGTATTAAGTTACTAATACAGGTATGAAGTTCTTTTCTTAGTTTTTGGATCAGATTTAAATAATTAGTATTTGTATAAACTTTTAGGTTCCTTTGGGTATCTTGGATATAACATTAGTTATGCATTTCTAATCTCTGGTGGTCTTTTGAAATAATGGGAAATAGTACTTGGCAAACATTATTCATTAGGCACAGGTGAAATTGCATGATGGATGAAGACAAACCACACATGTGAGCTGGAGAGCTGATTTTCTGCTCCAGAGGCAGGAAGCATTTGCTAGAATGCAGATGCATGGGTCATGGGATGGGATGGGGGGGTGTCATAAAGGTGGTGAGCTGAGGAATGTCTTCATGTTCTGCGCGTTTCCACCACCTGCCTGATCCAATGCGTCTCCCCATGAAGATTGGTCCAGATTTGGGTCAGGATGAGAAGGAAACAATGAGGACCGTAGGCTCCATTCAGGGGAGAAGTAGGTGGGAGAAGGGAGCAAGAGGGCGCTGGGCGTGCTGACCCAAGCTCACTGGTAAATCCGTGGCAGGGCAGAGGCGCTGGGCTCTGAAAGGGGTAAGGGTTTATTGCAGATACCTGTTACCCTCTGATTTGTAGCTTGTTGCTGTTTGTTATTGGATTCAAGAAGAATGGTGTGTGTTTTTGTAATTTTTGAGAAATCTTGTGAGAAGAGTTAAAGAATCCTTGGAGAGGAAGGGTGTGGCCTGAGGACTGGTGTTACTGGTTGAAGCGTGAAGTGGGGAAATTTATGGGGCTGCAGGGTGGAGATGCCAGTGTGAGAGATGAGGGGTTTTGGGGGGTGATGGGGTCTCAAGGGCTCTGAGCTCCTGGAGCGGGTTGGGGGGCGATGAGGCAGCTCTGTCGTGGCCATTGCTGTGAGGTGTTACTGACGGTGGGGTGCAGGGCCAGGCAAAGGGAATGAATTGGCCGTAATCTAACTTACCGCGACATTATTAACCACTCATTCTATTTCTTTGAAGATCTTATATCCGGGCGTATAGGTCCAATGTGTCATGTTGAATGGGAGAAAAGTAGTCAAGAGGTTAAGAAGACCTTATCAATATTGTGGTTTATTTAAAGTTAAAGACTTCCGGGGTTTACTGTGCTCCCAACTACAGAAATTCAGAAGAAAAAGGAAATACTAGTACTGGAGCCCAGGTGCTCAGGTAAAAGTCATAAAAAAAGAAAAGAAGAAAATGGAAATTTTAAGTTCCTAGGGTACTAGACATGTTTTTTATCAAATCCCCTCATTTCATAAAGAAGGAAATCAAACCCAGAACCATAAAGCAGCTTGCACCAAAGGGATGAGGGCCTGTAGCAGCCATGCTAAACACCCATTCCCTGGAATTAGCCTTTGTGTCGCCACATTGAGTATCTCCCACGGGAGACGTTCTCCGTGGGAGGAAAAACATCAGATTGGAAGCCATGGGTCAGGTGTTCAGGAACAGGCGCGAGGGAGAAAAGTCTCATGGATTTCTGTGTTCCGAATCTTGCTGACAAGTAAAACCTCAACGTCGATAGCAGATAAATGGTTAGGGGGGTGCTTCCGTGTGTATTCGCATGCGTGCGCTTGGCATTTCCAGCATAGGCCACTGAAGAGTAAAGGACCACAGTCTAATCTACTAGGCAAAGAAACAGTTTAACTTCTGGGTCTGAGGTTTGGACCCGTCTCTCCAAGTGTGGGAGGGTGGAGGAGGAAACAAGCTTTTCTTTATTGAGGTCCAGTTCCAGCATTCATCCCTCTTTGCTAAAGAGAGTTTGGAATCACTCAGGCTATTCAGAAAGTCAAGCAGTCAGGGGTTGCTTTGTAAGAAGTTCCAACAGGAAAGAACTCAGCAAAATCATGAATCATTCAATTCCCTTGAACAAAGAGCTTATTTTATTAAAATGTATTCTAAATATCTAATGGGAACAAAACAACATTCCTCAATAAAAAATACACACCACATCCCCAGATTCATAAAACTATCAATCGGGACATTTGTACAATGAGAATTCCACAGGCATAATGTTCTTTAATAATAAAACAAGCTGCTTCGTAAGTTACCGTTCATTATATATCACACTATTTTTGTGGTTTGTGCTCTGTGGGTCTTCTCACTTTTACAGTGTGCTGGCCAGGCTCGAACAGTTCATATTTGTCTGATATATGAATTAGGGCTGGCGTCTCATCTTTATCTGGTAATGACGTGTCTCAAGGACCGTCGTTTTTGACATTGTTTGGCTTGTTTGCAGTCAGCAGTGTAAATCTCAACTTGCTAACTTTCTAACTTTTCACCCATCAGTGGCCTTTCCGAGTTTCCTCCTTAAAATCAGCACTCGATAGGTCTGGGAAGAATCACCATGTGGATACATACTATTGTGAAGAGTACCATTGCTACTATCATCACATCTACTTATCTGATTTTCTTGAAAAAGGTGCCGATGTATCTATTAAATAGACCATCTGAAAATGCCTTTGCTTTTTCAACGCTCATTCCACAGTGCAACTTGTACTGAAATGTTGATGAAGTATGTTGAGTCTTAAAGCAAATGCTACAAAGAATTGCAAGCCTGCTTCCTCCAAATGCCCCCTTTCTCCTCTTCATTAATAACAACTAGTTACCTGCAGGAAACATGAGAAACACATGTAACAGTAACTGGGAGCTGGAGGCATACTCAGTATCCACCCTCTGTTCTTACATAATTGAACTCCAAGGAGAAGGAAACCTTGTTGGAGCTGATGCTTTAGAATTAAAGCTACGAAAGTTTTTTTTTGTTGTTTGTTTGTTTTTTTAAAACTTTGACTCTGTTTTTGGAACTAAAAGTTTTCAAAGTCTCACATGAAAATTTATGGAGGTTTATTTCAGTGTTAAATGCACCTAAAAATACTTTCCTGCTTGTAAAATTGGAAGGATACCTAGAACCAGCAGATAGCACTCTTGCTTCACTCTGGAACATAAATGGTACAGACATGAGTTCCTATAGCTGAGCTGCATGGAAACAATATTTATAACATTTTGCATAAGGATCTTTCCGTACAGATTGTTAAAACAACAACAACAACAACAACAACAACAGTAATGACGAGGAAAACAAGGCTTAACATTTTAAGCAGTGGAAATAAGATTGCATTTATCAAGAATTGCCACTAGATGGCGAACTCTCCACAGGGTCAGGACCAAAAAAAAAAAAAACCCCTCACTAAAGGTTTCTTTTTTATTTATGGTTCTTCCTATGATTTACTTCTTCTTTTCCTGGCTGTTTGTTTTTCAAGTTCTATTTCAAATCCCTTTGTACGGAATAAATATAGTCTGTGTTTGTGGGAATTGAGCTTTAATGAAAGTTAGAAATAGGCATTAGTTGCTGATCTTCAACCTCCTTGAAACAGCTTTTAGGGGTTTAGTCCCAGAACGGTTGGGCTCTGAACTGCAAAGAAGTCATTCCTAACCGTCCTTCCTACTGATGGGCGATGGAGATGATTGTGATGCCGCATTTTCAGAAGAGGTCAGATTTTGAATTATAAGCTGAAAGCAAGCAATCGTTGACTCAGAGCGCGTGACCTGCTTCTAACCTTGTGTGTTAGTGAAAGGGAGCTCTGAGTCATCGCGTACTTGAACTTGTGATTGCTGCCTGGGAGTTCACCTGTCACAGTAGACGCTGTGGCAATTAACTCTCAGTGAGAGTTCGTATTTTAGCTAAGGATTTATTATGCACATTTAACTTCATCTGAGAAAGTCTCGCATAATTAAAGAATAGGTAAGGGTCAACTTAAATATTATTTGAGGATGACTCTTCTTGGTTTTGTGATACAATAAAAGATGTATTTGGCCACATAGTTTAGGCACGCAAATCGTGAAGGTGCTTCCAAGACAAAGTTTCAAGATAAGAGGAACCAAAATTGATTGCTACCAGACTCTATTATTAGTTATTAGTTATCTTTTTTTTAAAGATTTTATTTATTTATTTGAAAGGGAGAGAGAGAAAGATAATGAGCAGGGGGAGAACAGAAGCAGACTCTCCACCAAGCAGGGGGTCTGATGCGGGGCTCTATCCCAGGAGCCTGGGATCATGACCTGAGCTGAAGGCAGACGCTTCACCGACTGAGCCACTCGGGTGCCCCGTTATGAGTTATCTTAATAATAGTCACAATTATAGTACATACAGCCTAAGGAGCTGCACCCACCTTGTCCTAGTGTCGTCTTCCTTGTCACTTTGAATCCCCACCTGTAACTGAGCGGGGGGTGCAGGACCACACCCACATTGCGCAGACCAGGCCAGGAGGACAGAGAGGTGAACCAGGAGCCAGATTTGAGTTCACGTCCTGCTGACTTTTAGCCTTAACCCTGTATTGTGTCCACAGCAATGCTGCCTATAAATTGGCAACCCCTGCCTTTGCAACTTTGTGTCAAGGACATTTTTAAGGAAACTGAAAGTGAAAGTACAAGGTCAGTGTTTGGGTACATTTTTTTATTTAAAATTAGTTAAGCAAAACTAACTGAGGCTATTGTAGACTTTGTCACCTCTACCATAGAAAGCAATTCTGGGTTACTTCTTTATCAGGTGGCATAATTAAAATTTTAAGCCATAAGAGATTGCATTATCCTAGCTGAAGGTTATAATATTGAAAATATAGAAAGCGTTGGGTCACCTCTGTGAATAGGCAGGTGCAGTACTTGTGGAAAGCCAACAGCAAGGAGTCAGGAGCAGGGGTTTCTTCCTTCTTTTTATTCTTGAGTGATGTGCACCCAGAAGAGGAAAGAGGGGGAAAACACACACACACAGAGACACACACAGATATCAGGGACAGGGCTCTACCTCTTCAGTTAGTCTTCGGAACCCTAAGTGGGAGTTATGCATAGTCTAAATTGTTTTTATAAGTCTGAAGCACAGATGGGTCACTTAATCAAAGACATTTAGCTAGTAAGTCTAGTAAATAAAAAACCAGATTCCAAACCCAGGTATGTGTGGCCTCACATTGGCTGTTCATTAGAACTGTTTGCAGGTGTCAGATACCAACACTAACACATTTAAGAAAGAAAGGAGAAAAGAAAAAGGGAGATTGAGAGGATCGCCTAACCCTCTGGAAAAGAAAGAAGTGGTGCTCCCACAGGCGTAACGAGATCCTGGAACTCACTTTCCGCCTCTCTCAGTCTCTGCCTCCCACTGTCTCTCTCACGTCTGTTTTATTTTAATGTGTTCTCGAACATAAAGAAGAAAGTGACACACACAGCCCTCAACCTTCCACATTTTAGGAACCCTGGAGAGGAAGCAAAAGTTCTTTTCTGTCTCTGAGAGGTCACCTTGGCAACCCAGCTCAGGTCTCAGGACAGCCAGTCCTGGAGTCAAGAGGAAAGTGGTTGAACAGCCACAGAGGCAGACAGGGGAGCTTCACAGCCGTGCTAAGCCTGTTCTTTCAACTCTATGACGCTCCAGCTGCCAGGCTGGTCCCCACTACCCAGACCAGTGTCAGCCGCAGTGTCAGGACACAGCCGCCAGGAACCCCAGGCGGCGGGCACAGCTCCGCCCTACCGAGTGACCGTGGTCCAGCTTACCCTGTGGATTTTCTAACTGGCTGGGCCAAATAGCTGCCCGTGTACAGGACCATTAATCATGCAAACATATCTCCGGAGGCTTGCAGGTAAAAACTGTAAGGCATTTCCATATAATTTCTGTTTTTTGTATGTTTCCCCCCAAAATGTTTGTGGGGGTTAAAGGTTAAAACAACACTATGAGGGGCACCTGGGTGGCTCAGTTGGTTGAGCATCTGACTCTTGGTTTCCATTCAGGTCATGATCTCAGGG
Organism: Ursus maritimus; assembly: GCF_017311325.1. Classification (NCBI taxonomy): domain Eukaryota; kingdom Metazoa; phylum Chordata; class Mammalia; order Carnivora; family Ursidae; genus Ursus; species Ursus maritimus. Next base: position 75,863,413 of record NW_024423344.1, read on the forward strand.
TCGTGGGATCGAGCCCCGGGTTGGGCTCTGAGCTCTGTGTGGATTCTGCTTGAGGTTCTCTCCCTCCCTCTTCCCCTCCCCCCAGCTTGTGCTCACTCTCGAAAATAAAATAAATAAATAAAATCTTGAAAAAAAACAACATTATGATCCATTCAATCCAAAGTATTATTAAGTAGCTTTCATATATGAATTTGCATCACAGGTAAATTTCAGTGCCTCTACTAGAGCAAGAGAATCATTTGCTAAATTCAACTTTGTAATTCTTCTTTCTTCTTCAGATTTTTGACACGAATAGTATTGTCAGAATTTTGAGGGTGCATTCACGCATGTAAATAAACATGCGTCCCTATATGTACAGGCACAAAATGAACAAGAAACCACCGTTAAGACTGTATTAAATGTTCCACTGACAGCAAGTTCCAGACACTATGCTTAGTAATTACTTGTATCATTTCATTTAATTCTTTCAGCAGTTCTGTGACGTAGCTGTTAGTATTGCTCCTGTTCTATCAATGAGCACCCTGAGATCTATAGGAGATGAACTGCCCAGGGCTGAGTGGGAAGGAAACGGGGCACCGGGATTTCAAACCCACTGGTCTGTTTCCAGAACCCAAGTACTCAAGCACTTGCCACTGACCGCTGTTTGTCCATTTGGGGAGACTGATAACCAGCCTTAGTGCTTAGGAACGGACAGTCTGTGCTGACATATAAACATTAATGCCGCTGGCCGCAGCCTCATGATTTGAAGAAAACAGATGAAAACATACCTTTTCTCAGCATAACCAGACTCTTAACACTCTTTTCAGAGCTTTGTCTCTGTTCCTTAAAATTCCAGTCGGATTGTGTTCTCTTTCCCAGTTGCCAGTGCCAAAGAAGGTATCTTGATCCCCAAATATTCTCACATCTTTGTTCTTTATTTTATTTTATTTATTTACTTTTGAGAGAGAGAGCGCGCGTGAGAGAGGGTGCACCCGGGGGGGGGGGTCAGGAGGAAGCAGAGGGAGAGGGAGAGAGAGAATCCCCAGTGGGCTTCATGCCCAGTGCAGAGCCTGGTGCAGGGCTTAATCTCACAACCCTGAGATCATGACCTGAACTGAAATCAAGAGTCAGACGCTCGACTGACTGAGCCACTCGGGCACCCCTAACACGTTGGTCTTTAAATGCAACACCAAGTGCTGGCCATTTTGATATCGTCTCTCTTCCCCGGCCAGGCCTGGCCTCCTCCGTCCTGTGTGTGCAGATTTGTATCTACCTGCCCCTTCGATCTCGCTCCTTACACTCAGGTCAGACGACTACTTGGAAAATTCCGATTTAACTATGAAACCTCCTAGCTCAGAAATACTTCATAAATATTGCTTTTCTGTCGTATCAAATAATGATACAAGCAAACAGAGCAGGCAAGGCCATAAGGAATTTGAAGGAAGAGATTGTTAACATGTTCTTTGAGGTTCTCTCTCTGGTCTCAGAGTGGAGTTGAGTATCAGTCAAGGGAGAATTTAGTTTTATGCTGAGAGAAGAAATAAACTCAGTTGACATTAGACGATTAGTCACCATGTTTATCTTTCAGGTAAGAAAAAGGAAATGCACTCTCGTATTAGGAGAGTTAAATGCTCTGCGTCGCACTTTCCCAGTCAGTAAATTAGATTTAAATATTTGTAGTATCGGGCTTCAGTTGATTCTTCATAGTTCCCAAAGACAAAATGTTCTGAAACCCCAGAATTTGTTTATGACTCATGTGCTGGTGAAAAGACTAACACCTGAGCTCACTGGAAGCAGAATCTAAATGTGAATTGATACGAGTGTATTTATAATCTTTATATAGTTCTCCCTTGTTGAGAATATTCATGTGGTTTTTCCCAGAATTAAAATATTTGATTAAAGCACACTGCCAACCTTATTGGGAATATAAACACTACATTCATTTACAAAAGAAAAAAAAATGTGAATAGAACATATTTGTTTCCAAAAGTTTAGGATAAAGAGTTGTGGCTTGTGTCATCCAGTTTGTGTAGGTGTGAGACTACGGCAGTGATTACGTTTCTCACTAAAGTGAAGACAGCTTACCCCAGGACCGCCCGGCGAACACTCACTGGAAATGACCTCCACATCTGCCTTAGTGTCTGACCCCGGGCTCCCTCCCACTCCCAAGAGCCTCCTTCCCTCCCAGTCTCCCTTTGTCTCTCTCATCTCTGTCTCTCTCCATTTATAATTACTTCCCCCTTATAAATAAAAAATTATTTGATTGCAGTCTGCATTATGAAGAACTGTATCAAGATGGTGGACGGGCATGGGTTTAGAGGACTGTCAGTCCGCCTGTGGTGGTGACGACCTCTGCAGAGGGAGGTAGGACTCTGGCAGACCAATGGCGCTTGTGGAGAAGAGCCACAGAGAACGCTCAGGTGTTTGCTTGGTGACTCCCTATTATTTTAGAGGGACTCATTCACAGTTCCCTGTGTGTGTGTGTGTGTGTGTGTGTGTGTGTGTGTGCGCGCGCGCACGCGCGCGCATGTGTGAGAGTGAGAGAGAGAGAGAAAGAATCCTTTTGCTTCTTTTCAGACCTACCCATGTGACTATAGCAAACAGCTACACTCAGGTGTGACCTGCGTCCCGTCCACCGTGTGTGTCAGGCTAATGCCGTGGGTGTCATGACTTTCACTCCCAGCCCTGCTTATCGGTGTCATCCGCTGTTGGCCCTGGCAGTCCCATACTGCCCTTCCTCTGGGTCACAGGAGGAGTGACCGTCTCCGAGGGATAGGCGAGCCAGGGTGAGCCGTCCCTACCAGCCCAGCCCGAGTCTGCTCCGGCCTGGCTGCATCCCCTTCCTGAGTCCGTGGCCACGCCACATAAAAATCCCTCTTACCAGTGCTTTCCACGCGCTCTCTCCCCAGCGGTCTTCAGTCTCCCTCTGTAGTCCGCAGGAGGCAGTGGACAGACGCGGGCTGCTGGAAGGTACGGAGCTGTTCCTCGTCCGGCTGATAGAACCGCATTGCCGAAATCAGTACACACGATTTTGTCCTCGGCCGGGGAGACTGTGTTGTGTACTTTGTAAATATCCAACGATAAAGGCCTTGGGCTGCTGTAGGCACCCGGCTTCTGTCGGCCGCCCCCTCCCGGCCTCGGCAGTCTGGGGGAGTCCTGCACGCCGTCTCCACCCGTGCTGTCCCGAGACGCGGGCCGGCCTCAGCGCAGTGGTGCGGGTGGTCCGCGGGGGCTGCCGCGGGAGCCCCCGGAGCGGGGCCAGCCCTCGCGGGCGCGCTGGGACCACCCGTGATCCTGGTACTGGTCCCAGAGAAGGCTCTTCTCCGTTGAGGCCATGTGTGGGTGACCGAACTGGTCATGGCTTTGCAAGAGCCTGTGCGTCTGCATGAGAGTGTTAGCCCCCCTAGAAGAACTGGGACCTTGGGAAGTCGTCTCCCCGTGTGTGTGACCTGAATTTCTGTTGTGCGGCAAGTCTGCACGTTGATTGTCTTGTCACTCTGACATATTTCAGTTGTAAAATTTAGTTGCATCTTTTGATGACAATCAGCACAGCCTTTTGAAGAAGCGAGGGTGAGGGAGAGCAGATGCGGAGAGGAGGGGGGCAGGGCGGTGGGCGCGTGGGGGCGCCGCTCCCACCAGCGACAGGCGGGGCCGCCCCGCTGCCCCCCCTTACAGCAGGGAGCAGAGCGGGTCCTGTTACAACCTAAGGCAGAACCCGAACACGGAGAACTTCCTGGCTCACGTTTTCCCTGGGGCAGAAAATCAATTGGAATGCTTCAGATGCTTTGTCATTCTGTAGCGGCTAGAGTAAAAAGAAAAATCTTCTTTAAGTCCAAAGACCTGCATTTATTTAATCACAAGAGGTGATGACCCAGTCAGATTGGGAATGTGTGCCTTGTTAGCAATCGGGTGTGTCCCCCAGAGGACTGAGCGAGGGTCACAGCAGACACACACCGTGCCTACGACAGGGTGGGTTTTGAAACGGATAACGTGATGTGGATATTTATGGAGACCCCTGTGATAAAATGGGTGTGCCCACAAATCTAAAATCACGTTCCGTGCAGTGACAGGAAGGGGCTCTTTGGAGCTAATGATGTTTGTTCCTGCAAACCCGAATCAGGAGGCACGTGGGAAGTATAACTCCAACCATACTACCCAACACTTGTGTGTGCTGAGAACTTGACAGATGTCATTGCACTCATCCCATAGCTCAGCCTGACACAAGGCAGCGTTGATGGAATCACCCAATGTCACGTGGCTTTGCCCAGGCCTCGCTTCAATGCACCCCATTTCTGCCTTTCAAACCCTGATTTCCAAACAACAGGTGAAAGATTTCAGGCAAGGGTTGGAAAAAGAGCCACGAGATATTTGCAGCCCCCAAAGAAATGTCCTCACACATCAGGAGAGGCCGGAGCCCCCAAGGGCCCCGATGACAGTTGTCCGTCTTCCTGGTGCGAGTGAGGTACCGTGAGGATGGACAGAAGATAGAAGCCTGACCTCCTGCCAGTCCTTTCCCCTGGGCCCCCAGAAGCCCCCCTCCTCCCCACACCCCCTCCACTCACTCTCTCCCCTCTGTCTCCTCCTCTTCCACTCCCTCTCCACCCCCACACCCACTGGGCCCCTCTCTCCTGCACAACCCACACCACTGTCCCTTCCTCACACCCCCCTCCACCCCCTCTCCTCCCTTCTTCTGCACGCTCACCAGAGCCCCACTCCACCCAGCCCACCCCTCTTCCCCGACCATGACCCCAAACCTCCCCACTTTCACTTCCCCTTCTTGCTACAGGCCTTCTGCTCATACACTTTCCTTCACCCTCTGATTCAGAATTTTCAGGATTCAGGCCAAGTACATTGGGCCTCGTTGTTTTTTGCTTGTTTGGGGTTTCTGCCACGGCAGGACTTTCTGTGAACCTCACCATGACCAGACATGCAGAGACTTGATGTTTGACAGTAATGACTCCCAAGCCGATCCTTTCCCAGCCTGCATGTGTAGACTGATTTTGGAACCGAGGCGTGGGCCTTGATGTGTGAGCTGTTATGTGGTGTTTTCTTAGCTTTGTTCTGACGGTGGCATCTTTTCTGAGTGAGCTCTTGACTATAGGAGGCTTCTCCATGGACTCTCCAGGACGGCACAGTGATTCCGTCTTCTTCGGCCGGCAGTTCTGGGTCTGGTCGCCTTAGAGGAGTTAACGTGTTAGAGTGCGTGCGTGCTGGGACTAATGCATAAACCAGGGCTTATAAGAAGATGCATTTGCGTGGCCGCCTAAGCACTGGGATATCTACCAGAAATCTCTAACGAACGTGCCCCCGTCTGGGCTCCTGGGAAGCCCACCCCACCCAAACCTGCTGGTGTCTGTCTTCCACGTGCCCTGACCAAAGCTCGGGGCCTCCTGTGTGCCTCGTGTGTCCCCGCTGTGGGAATTTAAGCTCCCGAGGGCACGGACGCTTGTCGCAATCACTGGGAGATTGAAAATGACTGGACTCTGGACTGTATGTATTCTTATCCCCAAACACATTGCTTGTGCCTCACATAAAGACGATTTTCAGAGTGATGTCATGACTCTCCTTGTCTGGGTTATTATTTACCACAACCTGGGGCTTTCCAGCACTGCTCTTGGGGTGTTTGTTTTCGGACTTGGCTGGTTTTATCTGTTCCTACACTGAGGTCTCTTTGTTACTGAACTCTGTCGGCTAGAACCCTCTCAGAGAATCCTGGAGGAACCCAGGGTTTCTGCTGCCTGCCACTGTTCGTTTAGGACGGTCCAGGTAAAACGTATGTGAAATATACCCCGTAACCTCTGAGTTTATATACATAAAAACTTGGTCTGCGTAGGGTGTTGGCTGCATCAGTCTCCCCAGCTGGACTCCACAGATCAGACTGTGAGGTGTCCTGGGAGTCGTGGTCGGGAACGTCGAACCAGAGACGTTGTGAGCTGGTGGAATTGTGCCCTCCGTCGTGTGGCTCCTTCCAGCAGCCCCGACCTGGAGAGACCTCCAAGAGCACAGCACAGCCCCCGGCCGGTGCTTTCCGGAGTCCTGGGAAAGGGGGTTCATCGGGCTCTCGGCCACACCCCGCAGATGTCTTCCGTGGAGTTACGGTGACTGACAACTTGCTTCCCAGAGTTGCTCGCCCCCTTGTCTGAGCGTCTCCGGTGCTGGACTTAGGGGAGGACGTTCTCCTTGTTCGAGCCGCTGTGTCTCACCAGAATCAATTAGAATCCCAGTTCGTGTGGTGACATTCCAAACTGTCCTCACGTCCTGGGGGGTCAGGCTGCATTTCTCCCACTTGGATCTGTGTGTCTCAGAGCCAGGGCTTCCAGGCCACATGGAAGGAGCCGGTGGCGTGGCCCGGGTGCGGGTAGGTGGGCCGTGTGGCTCTGCGTTCACACCGTCTGCCGTGACTGCGGGTTGGTGGGCTTTGCTCAGTGCCTCGAGTCTATTTTAATCCAGTTGTCACACCCCGAGGGGTTCAGCTGCACTTTTTCCTGTTCACTCCTAATAGCAAAGAAGTGATTTCTGGAGGCTGTTGTGAACGTGACCTCTGTTTTCTTGGCTCGTGGTGGCTAAGAAAACTCACGTGTTTCCAGCAAGGGCTCGGAGTCCTGGCATCTCCGGACGCTGTGTGTGCACAATGCAGGGCACGGGGTCCTTCTGAAGAGTCAGCGGAGCATCAGCCACCGGGTGCCCCGAGTGCAGGGATGTGTCACGTGGGACGCATGGGGGCCAGGTTTCATTCTGGAACAGCAGTGCTCCCACCCGTCCCGGCTTTTCTGGGTTATCTTCTAAGCGGTTTGACTCATCTTTAGAGCCGTGAAGTTCTTGCAGGGCGTTTGTTTTCAGGAATAACAGTGCAGCAAGGGGAGAGTGGGCTGCCGAGATGCGTGGGGCAAGCCATTCACAGCCCGGGGCACTCCGCAGTTGCAGGGCCCCTTTGCGAACCCTGCCCTTTGCTAACTTGCAGACGTGGGTAATCTCTCCAGCGGTGGCTGGCGAGAACCGGGGTTGGGTGTCTGTAAGGCGACTACAAACTTGTGAGTTGCTAAAAGCTTTGGGGCAATCATTTTGTTTCTCTCCCCGACACATCTAGCTCCCTCCAGGTCTCCCCTGCATCTGTAAGCAGCATCCCACTCCTCCCATAACCTGCAGTGTTGTCCTTCTCTCTCCTCCCTCCCACACCCGCCTGTGGGCAAGTCCCGGCCATGCCTCCTACCTCCACAGCAGATCCGTCTCCCTTTCCCCATCTTCCTACTACACTCCTGGGCACCAAGCCCAGCCTCGCCTATCTGAAATTCTTCAAGCCTTCCTCTCGGGCTTTCGACCACTGACGGTCCCACCATGGTCCATGCTCTGCTCTGCGGTCAGGTGCTCTTTCTAAAGTAGAAGTCAGATCCTCACTGTCCACCCTGCTTAAAACCCCCTGGCAAACAGAGCAGACCTCCATCTCTTGGCTTCGCCTGCGGGGCCTCTAGTCCAGTGCCTGCTGCCGGGGCTGGGCCGTGGCAGCTGCCGTGGCTTGAAGCCCACACGCAGCTGCCTGCTCAGATGGCTCATCCCTCGGTCCTCCTTGTCACCTAGGCCTGCACTCTGGCAGCGCACGGTCTAGCTCTTGAAAGCTGAAATGGGTGGAGAGGTCCCAACGGCATCCTGGGCAGAAAAGGGGGAGCCCAGAAGACCTGCCATCCGCAGGCTGCAGGCCACTGGTCCAGGAGACTCAAGTCTCCCCTCATCTTTCCCTCACTCATTCAGAAGGAAGCATTACCTCCTGGGCCCCAGGCACAGCGCTCTTCTGTGAGGATGCAGAAGAGGACGTGGTCACGACTCAGAAGCCGCTCAAAGTGCTCAGAATCTGGGCCATCAGCAGGTGCCTTCTCAGTTACAGTGTGAGAAGGGCCCCGAACATTGGACTGAGGACTCCAGGAGCAGGTGAGGAGGCTCTGTGCCGGCTGCGGGGGACGGGAAGCAGGAGCTGCGAGCCCACAGAGGAGCGAGATGAGCCCAGGAAGGCGAAGGCAGCAGGAAGAGGGAAGCAAAGATAGTGGCTGAGTGTAAAGTCTGTGGGCACCGGACAGGACCCGTGGGGCAGGTATCTAGAGACCAACGGCCGCACAGAAGAGAAACAGGAGTTGTGTTTTCTGATGCACTTTCTGGAGAGAAGCAGCAACAATTCCGTGAACGAACGCTGATGGCGTGCTCATTCCAGACGGGCCCCTTCCTTCCCTAACGAGTACCTCGTGCTCGGTGACGCATGCCAGTGAACTGTGTCTGCCCCATACTCAGTACACCTTTCGAATGGCAGGTGGTACGTAAGAGAAGCACGTGGCATGCGACAGAAATCAGCCATGTCAGATTGCAGTTCTGTGTAGGGGAAAGGCGCTGTGTTGGGAGCAACGAATACCACAGTGTAAAATGACCCGGGTGAGTTTCTGCAGTCCTGGCGTGAGAAATACCCTTAAAGAGGCGAGAACTGAGAGCGTGGTCAGACAGAGGAGCTCAACCCGGGGCCCTCAGCCACGCCACACGTGTCGGGCAGCATGCCGTCCGTGATCGCAGGAGAAGGCATTTGCCAAGTACGGACAATGTCCTGGATGGAGAGCAAACACGGCAGCAGGACACTTGGTGAAAATGAGTGCTGTGTCCAAATACCAGGGTGTTCCTAAGTGAGGACGGCGTTATAATGAGCTATATTTGCATTTTAGCATCTTTTCCCTCTCTTGCCTTCCTTCAGAGAGCAGCAAGAGAACTGTGTCTGAATTAGTGATTTCTCACATCCCTTGGGGTCTGCTAAGCTCCTGGGTGCCTCCCACTTCCCAGAGATTCTGGGATAATGGGACCGGGGCACGACCTGGGTACCTGGGACTCACTGCCATGGGATTTGGACATGCTCTAATGAGAACCACCATCTCTGGCACGTCAGGTGCTGTACCAACCTTCAGAGGTCCCCTGAGAACCCTAAATAAAGCTCCAGCTTGTTGAATTGATTCTCAGATAAGACCTTCTGACCTGGAAATGTATTCACGTTTTATAAGATTTTTGAAAGTTTGCAAATTTTCCTCTGAGACAAGGTAAAGTCAGGCGGGACAAATATTTTGTGTGGAAATGAAGCTAAAGGGTGGCTGTAACATTTCTCTGGGGCCATGGTGGGGATGTGTTGTGTTCATCACAGAAGTTCAGACCAACCTGAGTCCTCAGGGCTACCCCACAAGGCTGCCTTTCCTGCCATTTCCACCGATAAGGAAGTAAAGAGAATGCAGAGAATGCTGAGCTCTGGGATGTCCGAAGGCAAGACATCAGTCAGACTCAGAGCCCAGCGAGCTCTCGATGCTTTGCTGTCTTTCCCCCTCAAGTTGCTTTCAACCAGACCCATTTTCAGGGCAGTGGCCAGGACTTGCTCAGGGGGGCCTCTGTCTGAAACTGCTCTGTGAGATTTCTAGAACTTTCTATCCTCCCATGTCTGTTGTTTTAGAAATCCCCAGTGTCATCCTCTAGCCCATCTCTTCTCAGCTGTGTTCAGCAGCGGCTGTTCCAGAGAGGCCTGTCCAGCTAGCCTTCCAGGCTTTCTCCTCTCCCTGGGCTTGGAGGGGAGGAATGCCAAGGAGACAGGGACAGAGAAGCTTGCTAAAGAGAGGAAATGAGGACGTATTCCTGAGGCATTCAGGAAAGAAGTGAGGACAGCATGGGACCAACCTGGAGGAAAGACTCGGAGGGCAAAGAGCAGAAGGCCCATGCAAGTGCCAGATACTTCCTCATATGTCACATCAGTAACTGCAGTAACATCGTTATTAACAGCAAGCTATGTTATTTAGGTTATGTCATGTACTGTATTATATACCATTCTCTATGTAAGTGTTACGTAAAGTTCCGTATGTTATTTCATACCTATATTATTAAGATGCCTAATCCCAGGTCTTCGATGCCTGCTCAGCAACGCGGCACTCATCTAGAAATAGGGAAAGTTTTGCATTTGGATAGGTCACCTTGAGTGGATGTTAACATATGAGAAAACTTGTGACACATACAAAAACTTGAACATAAGAATAATTGAAAAGAAGGGAGTGATTTGTTAGGTAAAAGGAGTGTATTGGGCAGATGTGTAGATTTAAGTTAATGCAGGGACCACACAAATAGCAGTGCCATAAAATAAAATTCATAGAAAGTGGATGGGCCTAAAGCTTCATTTGCTTTTGAGCTTAAATTGCCTAAAAGTAAAATAAAGAGCAGAGATATAGCAGGCAAGCAAATGATAGCTTTTCATATCAATACTGTATTTTAGACATTTATTAAAAATTGATCATATCTAAAAATAAACTCAAAATGAATTAAAGACCTAAATATGAGACCTGAAACCATAAAAATCCTAGAAGGAAGCACAGGCATTAATCTCTCTGACATTAGCTGTAGCGACATTTTTCTAGATATATCTCCTGCGGCAAGGGAGATAAAAGCAAAAATAAGCTATTGGGACTTCACCAAAATAAAAAGTTTCTGCATGGCAAAGGAAATAGTCAACAAAACTAAAAGGCAGCCTACGGAATGGGAGAAGATATTTGCAAATAATATATCCAATAAAGGGTTAGTATCCAAAATACATAAAGAACTCATTCAACTCAACACCAAAAAACAAAAAATTCAATTAAAAAATGGGCAGAAGATACGAACAGACATTTCTCCAAAGATGGCCAACAGACACATGAAAAGATGTTCCACGTTACTCATCATCAGGGAAATGCAAATGAAAAGTACATAAGATGTCACTTCACACCTGTCAGATGGCTAAAATAAAAACCACAAGAAACAACAAGTGTTGGCAAGGATGCTGAGAAAAAGGAACCCTCGGTGCACTGTTGGTCGAATGCAAATTGGTGTAGCGACTATGGAAAATAGTATGGAGGTTCCTCAAAAAGTTAAAAATAGAACTACCCCAAAATCCAAGAAGTACACCACTGGATATTTACCCTAAAAATACAAAAATTCTAATACTAAATACTAATTCAGAGGAATACATGTATCTCTGTTTATTGCAGCATTATCTACAATAGCCAAATTATGGAAGCAGCCAAGTGTCCATCGATAGATGAAGGGATAAAAAGTAGTATGTATATTATACATTTACAATGGAATATCACTCAGCCATAACAAAGGATGAAATCTTGCCATTTGCAACAGTATGGATAGAGCGAGAGAGTATAATGCTAAGTGAAATAAGTCAGTCAAATACTGTATGATTTCACTCATATCTGGAATTTAAGAAACAAACCAGCAAAGGAATAAAAAAGACAAACCAAGAAACACACTCTTTTTTTTTTTTTAATTTATTTTTTTCAAGACACAGACTCTTAACTATAGAGAACAAACTGCTGCTATGGAGACTAAGGAGTGCACTTATCCTGATGAAATGAATAAATAAATAAAATGATAAAGACTTTGATCATATCTTAGGCCATAGAGTAAAGTTGAATAAGTTCCCAAGTTAAGAAAATGTACAGGGTATATTCTTTGTACACAATGTAATAAAATTAGAAACTGAAGCCAGAAGTGAAGGCAAACAAAAACATCACTAGAAAACTAAGTATTGATCTTGGTGCTAGAAATCAGGGGTATGTACAACCACAAAGGCAGTAGCTCTAAATGAGTAAGAATCCTTCGTACAAATATGAAATTGACTCTAAAAGAAATGAAAAGTCAAATGAGATGAATAGCCATAGAAGAACCAGGACATTTCCAAACAGGAGAGGAGCCACACCCAGGAAATTCCTAAGCATGTCCTTCCAAACCTTCCCAGCACAGAAAATTGTTTAAATCATTGCAAAAATTAAAGAATGAAAAAAATCCTCTGTTTCTTTTTCAGAAGGCAGCATATACAGAAGAAAACCCCCAGATTTCCAGTAAACATACGAAAAGATGCACGTTCTCACAAGTAATTAAGGGAATGCAAATGGAAAGAATAGTTAGATACCATTTCAAAATGAAAACATTTGCAGCAATAAGAAAAATCAGGTAACTCAAAGAGCGAGCCACTCACACACTCCGGATGAGAGTTGAAACTAGTAAAACCATTTGACAAACAATTTGGTAATAGATGGTAAAGTTGGACATGTATGTAACAGATCATTGTAGGTTGGTACAACTCTACAGGAGCTTTTGGCGATATCTGGACACATTTTGGGTTCACACTTTGGGAAGTTGCTACTGGGAACCCTCTGAGCAGAGGTAGAGGGTTCAGCCAAACACCCTAAGTTCCACAGGCTGGCTCCACAACAAAGAATTATCAGACCTGACCCGAAATGTCGGCAGTCCCAAGGTCAAGAAACTGTGGCTTAGGGAAACCCACAGTATGTGCATTAAAAAAAGAAGAAGAAGAAGAAAGAAAAACATATACATGGTCTTCACTGACACACTTCCAAAACTGGCAAATGATTAGAAAAGAAAATAAATTACCACATTTAAGGAAATGAATAAATTAGTCAGGTGTCATGGTGGAGTATTTTAAAACAATTTAGAAAAATGAGCCTTAACTATATGTAAGAATAGATCTTATAAATCTAAAGTTGAGTTAACAAGGCAGTTTGCTGAATGATGCAATGTAAGTAATATTTTTATAATTTTAAATAGTAACATTACATATTTTATAGATGTATACATCTATAATTTAAAAAAATTAAAGAGACTGAAAAGATAGACACAAAATTGGTCATGCTTACTTCATCTGGTAAGGAAGTAAAATAATGTATCAATGTGGGGATGTTACTTTATCTATGAAATTTGTTTAAAAAAAGATCTGAAGTAAATATGTCACAATGTTACTTTTTTCACATTGTTGGAGAATGATGCATTGGCTGTCTCTATATTTTTCTTTTAAAACTTTCCTCAGTGTCAAAAATTTATAGACAAATTAAAAATCCAGCATATCTATGCTGGTAACACGTCAGAAGATATGCCAATACAAGAAAAGCATAGACGGGGCGCCTGGGTGGCGCAGTCCTTAAGCGTCTGCCTTCGGCTCAGGGCGTGATCCCGGTGCTCTGGGATCGAGCCCCACATCAGGCTCCTCCGCTAGGAGCCTGCTTCTTCCTCTCCTGCTCCCCCTGCTTGTGTTCCCTCTCTCGCTGGCTGTCTCTCTCTGTCTAATAAATAAATAAAATTAAAAAAAAAAAAGAAAAGCATAGACAGTTTTCGGACTTATAGAGGCATGAATAAAACATTAGCAAATAGAATCTAGCAGTCCATTAAAAGAAACTCAATGATCAATATCAGGAACTTTAATTATTAGTATACATCACATCAATAAGAACAAAGAGAAAAATCAATTGGCCATTTTAGAAGGTGCCAAAAGACAGTAACAGTCAACTCCAGATCTGTTTTTTTGTTTGTTTTTTTGTTGTTGTTGTTTTAAAGATTTTATTTATTTGAGAGAGAGAGAGACCATGAGTCGGGGTGGGGGCAGAGGGAGAGGGAGAAACAGACTCTGTGTCGAGCAGGGATCCAGACATGGGGCTCGATCCCAGGTCCCCGAGATATCACCTGAGCTGAAGGCAGACACTTAACCGACTGAGCCACCCAGGTGCTCCTTTGTTTTTGTTTTTAAAGGAATTGCTGAGATATACACCTTGTTGGTATTAATCTGTAGAACATGAGGCTTTTTTTTTTTTAAGATTTTATTTATTTATTCCAGAGAGACAGAGAGAAAGCAGGAGTAGGAGCAGAGGGGGAGGGACAAGCAGACTCTTCCTGAGCGCAGGGCCCAACATGGGGCTCGATCTCACGACCCCAAGATCATGACCTGAGCCGAAGCCAAGAGCCCGGTGCTCACCCGACTGAGCCGCCCAGGCGTCCCCCAAATCTGTTTTTTATAGTAGTGGAAGGAATCTTTCACATCGACACACGCACAAAATTATCTTCAGTCTTAACTGGACATCATATTTGTTGTGAAATAGACTCAGACATTTTTAAGCATTGACGCTAAAGTAGGAGTCACTGTGATAAGGAAGAAAATACAAAGGAAGAAGCATTATCAAGAAGGATGAGACAAAATCACCATTATTTGTAAATCAGATGATTGTCCACCTGGAAAATCCAATCAATCAATGACAAAGTATTTTCTCTAATAGTATATTTCAGTGAAGTTTTGAATTACAAAACAAATTATGCGAAAATAGAAAGATGACATGTGCACCAGCCATAACCACTTAGAATAGACAAGTGGAGACACTGCAGTTCTTTGAACAATGCTGCTGAAGTATGACGTATCTGTGCATGAGATGGACCTAACGAGGACCTCCACAAGCAAAATGCAGTCGCCAGAGCAGGGATTTCTGACTCCCAGGGCTCCAGCCGTGACAGACGCACTGACACACGCAGACACGTCCTCTTCCAGCTCACGATCACTGTTGTGCCTGTTTTATGTACTGGAATTACTGAGAGTCAAGGTTTTCATGGTGGAAAAAATTCTAAAACCATTGCTCTCAGGCATTCCAGCCTGCCTAAAAATTAGGTATCCATATGTCTGGCTGCTCCAGTCCAAGCTACCCTCCTACCAGTTCCCACCTAAGTGTTCTGTCCTCCAGTCAGAGCACGCGTCATGAATCTGGTCAAACATGTTCAGTAAGGAAAAGAATGAACGAATGCCATCACGCCGTTCCTTTTGCATGGGTTCTCCTCCATCTAGAAAACATTTTCATTATAAATGTTCATCTTAGAGTACCTCTGTCTTCTGAAGCTTTCCCCGCCTCCTTCCTCTGTCCTTTGTGGTTACGGGAAGGTAAGCTTTCCATCTTCCCATCTGCAAGGAGCTCTGTGCACACCTCTATTGTGGAATCCACCATGGCCCATGTAGTGTTTCTGTGCGTGGCCGTCTTCATTCAGAAAGCCAGTATCCTAAGATTTGAGACCATGACTTAATCAACTTAATGCCCTAGACCCTGGCACCATCATTAGCACGTAGGAGTTGTGGGATAAAATGGATAAATGAATAAGCATTGTGATATATGTGAGCCCACATGTGCATGTGTATAGATTTGTATAGTTTTGCTACGATGATTATTCATATGGTTTCGTTTTATTTATTTATTCGTTTTATTTATTTATTCATTTATAAATCATCAGATGCATTTATTTGACCAAACTTGAAAAACTATTTGAAATTTGAAAAATTATTGGCCATCATCCCCGCAACTGTTCCCTCTTCCTCTTTTTTTTCCCCTTTTCTTTTTTTCTGGAACTCGTTTAGGTGCCTGCTGTTCCTTCTCTGTTTCCTCCCCCAGCTTCTCTTTTATATTTTCCATCTCAGTCTCTCGGTGGTTCATTCTGGATGGTTTCTCTACTGCTTTCTTACAGTTTACCAACCCGTTTTGAGCAGTGATTAATGTGATATTTAACGCGTGCATTGCATTGTAATTTCAATGACCTTTTTTTCCATTTCTGAGAGTTCTTTGTTCTTTTTCACATCTGCTTTTTCTTAAACATTATTCCTTGTTCTTTTCTCATATTATATTTCCAGTTCTTTTAGTTGTTTTGAACATGCTCATTATAACATCCAAAACCAATCATTGCATTATCTGAAGGTCTCGAGATTTTACTAGTGCTATTTATTATGTCTGCCCAGAGGGGATTATTTCTCTGTGTCTTTGTCCTTTGGGGTGTGATTTGGTGTCCTGTGGTGGCCAGGCTCGAAGAATCTTGAGTAGCCTGAATGGTGGGTTAGCCCTGTACAGACATTCATCGTCCTTGTGCTTTGGTGAAATGTTCCAGGAGTTTGACCAGCCTGGGACCACTTTTATGTTAATTCTTTAGTTAAAATGTCCTAAGGGCACTGGAGTCTAAATTTAAACCTCTGAAACCAAGGGAAGGCTGGCTATGATTATGACTTCTCTGAAGGGAGACATTTGCCCACCCAGAATCCACGCAGATAAATTTCCTTGTGGTCTGTCTGTAGGCAGATACTGTATGGCGTTTCTCCCACTGAGGTATGAGCCTTGTGATTGTCTGGCTTTATATAGTTTCCAGGGCCAACAAGGTGTTCTCCTTCCCCCATGTGGACCTTAGCCCTTTGGTAGTTAGAATACATCAGAGTTCCCACTAACCCGGAGATTAGATCACAGTCCCCTCTGGGTGCCCCGGGACTGTTCCTTACATGGTGAGATTCAGCTTTCCCTTTGAAAGGCATGGTCCACATGGTCCTAGAAGTTTACGAAGCAAAGTCTCCTTCTTCACAAATGGTATCTTTCCTGCTTAAAGAAATACAGAGATTCTGTTTCTCTTCAGTGTAAATCCAGAGTAAGTAGTGGTCTCAGGCTATTTTAAGATATATCGGCTACCTATCTTTGTAGAATAGATCATGTTGGTGTGTGTGTGCACGTGTGTGTGTGCACGTGTGGGTAATTAAGCATCTTTACGTCCACACAGGACATGGATGTCACTAAGTTTGATTACGGCTAGATAATTTGACAAGTTCTAAACACTTCTGTACTTATTTGGAGAATATTATTAGAAAGAGCTAATCCAGAGCCTTAGCTTTTAGGTAGATTAATCTAACCCTTTTATCTGGAATAATATACTCAGAATATCAGTATCAGTAGAAGGTACTGGGTGATATTACATCTGGTGATGCCATACTATTGTTGATGACCTGTTGTATCTTTTGTACTAGTGTGTGTGTGTGTGTGTGTGTGTGTGTGTGTGTGAGAGAGAGAGAGAGAGAGAGAGAGAGGGAGAGGGACATCCAGGTACAAAATGGTTTGTCCTAGGCATGCTTGCAATATCTCACCTGTTTAAATATTTCATGGTAAACAGAACATCATGCAATGATGACTGATTTTATTTCTCAATTGTCTCTTACACCAAATGCATTAGCTTGTTAAAGCAGTCCACACGTTGCGCCTATAAACCCTCCCCATGACATTACTGCTGACTGATAGCCTCTGCAAAATAAATTAATAATAAAAAGAGACGCTGAACACTGTGAAAAACAGGAGACAGCTACAAGCGACTGGGGAGTTAAGGTGACAAGATTCTGATACCCCACTGAGTAGCTCTTCACAGAGAATCCCTGAAACATAAAATAAACCCGGGGATTTTGGCCTGGGCGGCCCAGCTGACTGCTATGACTTAGCTTTCAGAAGAAGGATTGCTCGTAGTATGTTTTGCTAAATTGGGC
Organism: Ursus maritimus; assembly: GCF_017311325.1. Taxonomy (NCBI): domain Eukaryota; kingdom Metazoa; phylum Chordata; class Mammalia; order Carnivora; family Ursidae; genus Ursus; species Ursus maritimus. The sequence goes on from NW_024423344.1 coordinate 75,880,541, forward strand.
CACCTGCCTGTTACATTTCTGTGTTGGGAACGGTGGGCTGGAAGCACTCAGCTTCCCAGGAGAACAGGCTCTGGACGAGCCTGCTGATGGTTCTCAGTGAATGGCTCTGGTGGGATCTGTGGGAGGGAGCCCATCTCAGGTAAGAAGCAGACAGGAAGGGGAGGTCAGTGGGAGTCAGGGCAAGAGGTCGGACCCAGGGATGGATTGAGACCTCGGCCTCCACTGTCCCTGCTCCCTGTCCCCTCCCTGTTCAGAGAGAGTCCCAGAGAGAAGGGTCCTGCCAGGTGTGATAGAATGACCTTGAAAACATGAGCTATGGACATGCAGGAAGGGGCCAGGAAAGAGACCTGACCCCAATCCATGACCATTTGTTCTTTTGTCTTAATGAACGTTCCCCCAGCATTGATTCATGGAGAGAAATGTCCTTTCCTTTTGGTATCAATAGGGAAAGCTCACTGCTACGAGGGAAGTCCAAATGAATTGGGATTTAATATTGTCATGTCTTACTACTTTGGGTACTCCAAGCACATTTCCCTCCTTCTTGCAAAGAAAATTAATTTTGTTTAATTAACTTTGAATATTTTGAAAGATCTAGAAGTCGGTTTAATTATGCATACTTACAACCATCTATTTTGTGGCTTAATTGGCACCAACCCAGTGTGTTTTGAGTTTGTACTTGACCCAGTTCTGTACTTCCCCAGAATCCCTGAGAGGCCAGCGGGTCTGCATTTCATGGAAGGTACTTTATTGATTTGAGATTGGGTTTTTAAATTCTGCTTTATTGTTTCAAACAGTAACTCTGTTATTTGATTATTGTTTCTCTGTCTCGCATACTATCATTGTTATTATTACAGGCACATTTCCTCTAAGTATCTGCAGTACTGCTAAGTTCACCTCCCTTAGACAGGGATTTGAGTGATGTTTGAAGAATCCCCAAGATCATAAAGCCTCTTAGACAATATGCTGATGAGAGTGAGTGCATTTATGGAATTGTTAACATTTTGTTCTGTGACTCATTGAAATGCACATCTAGAGTTCCTGAGCAAGCCCGTGGATTGAAACAGGCACTGGCATTTTTGTATTTAAAAAAAAAATCGACCTTTTAAAATATCAGTTTGCTCTCTCAGAATTAATAATTAGATATTCGTTGCTGTAATATATATTAGTATTCTATGTAATATATAATAGAACGAGTCATCATATTACTATAATTTTGTCTGAACACGTCTGTCTCCCCTGCTGACGTGTGTGAAGTGTCTGAATAAATACTGCGTCTCCTTCGGTCTTTGAACCCTCGGTAGTCACAATTCTTGGCACATGTGGAAGCACCATTTCGTTTATCTGACTGAAGCCTTCCTGTCTTACATTAGCAGTTTACAGTAGCAAAAACGTGACATGCCGTCTGTCACAAGCATACAGTTTCTTCAAATCTGCCTCTATAAAGCTTCTCTGAGTCATTCAAGCAGCATAGACCTAGTGTGACATGGTCACCACTATTAGAATAATTTTCATAGTCTGTATTTTTGTTTAAAATCCTCCCTATTAGTAATAAGAGAGTGGGAACCCTGCTTTATTGAGGCCTCAGGCCCCTCTGGGGAAGCATGGTTGGCATTAAATTAAATTTTGAGATACAGTGAATGAAATTGATCAGTGAAGGAGCTTATTTGCTGTGAGGGTAAGAATGTTCATCCAGTGAAAGAAATGAATATTCTGGCCCCAAAGAGGAAAAATATGAAAACATGTTTGTGAGTACCCATGGTTCCAACATGAGCTGTATTCTTAGCACCCTACACCTGGCGAACCCAGTGGTGGCTGGTACAGTGTTTCCTTTCCTTATCTGCTTTACCGACAAGAATAGTACTTACGAGGATCACATCATAATATGGAGTGGTTGCCGAAATGCAAAATGACTGATACAGGAAACCCTACAGCCCTTTCCTATCTAAATCATTATATAGACGGGGTATAGGTGTTTACATGTCAGATCGTGAACCTTTTCAATGCCCTACGTTATCTGACATTTTAAAATGGATCTTGTAAAAAAAATTGATAAAATGAGTTTTGTTTTTTCGTTGGCTAAGATGTGTGATTGATTCCGTTCAGTAGATTATTTCAGTTTCAGCAGGAGGAGATTTTCTATGTGAAGATAGAAATACGAGGAAATGGAAAAGGGCGTTTGGAGTGGTTGGTGTTAGAAAATCGGCTGCACGGGGTTCTGAGTCTGGGTACAGACACTGTAATCCTACCCTTTCCTTCTTGTGCCCGGCCTGCTCTGGACCGCTGCTCACTCCCCCACGACCACACAGGGAGCTCCTGCATGCACCGGGAGAGGGCTTGCAAGCCGCCAGCCCCCCGTATTCTGAAATAAAACTTCCCCGAGATCACCATCTGTTTAAGCCCGAGAAGAAAAAGGAAATAGGGCACGGGCAGTCATTTTTTTTATAATAACGACTGTGGTTTTTAACTTTATCAGCTTATTTGTCTAATTTAGTTCTGAGCTTTGGATTCCCTCACAAATCAGAAGGAATTATCTAGTGGTTTTAATCTTTCTAATTTTAGGAGCCTTTATTTTCATCTAAGTTGAGATTCAGGGTTAACTCTTTGAAGGGTTTTATCCCTTAAATGTAAATACTGAAGTTACTAGAAGCAGCAGATTGGGCTGAAAGAAGCTACCAGAGGGATTTCTATGAAGTTTAAGGAACCCACAGCACAAAACAAAACAAAACAAAAAAACCCTCACAACCATTTAAATTTCTTTATTTATGTTTTGACACTGAAGATACATCTGAGCTTCATCGTATTTATCCTTATAATTTTATTTCATAAACATTTCTAATAAGTGGAATTGGCTTAGGAAAGCTACACAATTATTTCTATACAGGAGAATGTTGTGATAGTAGTAGTAATATTAGTAAAAGGGCGACCTGATTCTGCTAGGTCCTGACAAGCATATTAAGCCCAGAATAGCTATGCTTACTGGTCTTGAAGGTTCCAGAACCCAACCTTGGAAAAACCAGTCTTTTATTGATTTAGTGCCTTCCTAGGGAAGTGATTACTTTTTAATGTCCTTGTGTAACTTCCTGGCATTTCTCATATGAACTTCTCACAGTTAGACATCACATCTGGAATAAAAGCACATCATTTGGATTTTAATGCATTTTCAGACTTTTTCGACTTTCGGTTAATTTTTTAAAATGCCAAACTGTATTGACTTTTAGCCAACGTGCTTGGGTCTTTTCTGCAAATGTTCTTTTATGTGGAAGGATTTTGACCTAAAAACACAGTACAGTGTGATCAGGGACCACGTGCAGGATTAACCTATTATTTGCACTGCATGCATTATTTCATGAGAAGTGTTTTCTCGTTATTATAAGTAGCTTAACTTCAGCATGGAGGTGTGAATCCTGGAATAGTTCAAAGTTCAGAACCAAACCAAGAAGTAGAGCTTACTTTGAGTGCTAATGACTTCCATCATTTCCCTTTTAGATGACCTCGGCTCTATTTTTAAAAAATTTTGCATTGTAATATCATCTGTGGATGATATTTTTGTATGATGTATAATTTTTTTTGAGAGAGAGAGTGTGTGTGTGCGCAAAGGGGGGTGGTGGGAGAGCAGGGAGGGTCAGAGGGAGAGAGAGAATCTCCTTCCAGTGCAGAGCTTGACACAGGGTTTGATCTCATGACCCTGAGTTCATGACCTGAGCTGAAATCAAGAGCTAGAGGCTGAACCAACTGAGCCACCAAGGAGTCCTGTGTCTTGAGTTTTCTTCATGAAATATTTATTTATTTATTTATTTATTTATTTATTTATTTTAGAGAGAGGGAGAGCGTGTGGGCAAGCCCAAGTTGGGGGGAGGGACAGAAGGAGAGAGACTCTCAAGCAGACTCCCCGCTGAGTGTGGAGCCCAATGGGAGGGCTTGATCCCATGACCCTGAGATCACGACCCCAGCCAAAATTAAGAGTTGGCCGCTTAACCGACTGAACCTCCCAGGCACCCCTGTATGATACATAATTTTATTGAACATAGATAGTGTATTTAGAAAGACAACAAGTCCTCAGCTGTACCTCATTAGAAATTGTTAAGAAATGGGAGCGAAAAGAGGTGCAGTAGATAGAAGGTCTTGGCGTAGAGCCCACATAGTCCATCACTTTCTTCTTGATTTTATTGGGATCAATTATGGGCAAAGAAGTGTTTTTGTATGTGCTAACCGAATCATTTTATTCAGGTTTGAAATGAGAACTGATATTTAGCAAAAGGAGAAATAAGGCATTTACTCTAATTTACGAACCTACCCTGAAATAACCAGTTCTTATGTTCCATTTCTGACATCATCTCATTGCATTCTTGGTCTCGGGCTAGATTACTTGACTAGGGACAATCTACATTTTAATAAGGTCTTGTGGTTGAGGAGATTTTCCTTAATTTATTTTTAAAATCTTTTAAAAATTATATAGTACGTTTTTATTTTAGTCATCTTAAATTCTCTATAAAAATCACCATTTGTTGAAATGCTGATGTTTCTTATTCACATGATGGAAACATTTTAGCATAATTTTGGTGCTATAAGGATGCCAGGCTTTGAGCTTTTGTTTATGGGATGTGTGCCTTTGTGGAAGGGTGTGGACATGCCATGTTTTTGCTGAAGGTTAAGTTTACTGTCTAATTATCTTATCAGGAAAGGCCATCAGACTAATGAAGTGAAACATTCTTTTTAAAGCTGTTTTATTGTTTCCTCACTCCATCTCCTTTCCATATTGTCCTGCTTCTTTCCGACGACTTCTGCAAGGATGTACCAGCCTTTCTTCACTAAATTCTTCACTGTGGTATTTATGGGTTATCGTTTACTTTGGCAAAAGAATGATTGATTTTTATGACATAGGTTTTTCATTTACTTTTGCAATCTTTGGGAAAAGGGAAGGGGTGGAGCTTGTGCTCACTAATCATATATCAACCAGCTACATTTAACCCCTTCCAGGTATATTGAGAACCTACCAGCTACATGAGGAACTGACCAGGTATATATGAAAACTTTGAGATACATGTGGAAGTTTTCAGGTGTTTATAAAACCTACCCATCAGTAATGACTTAGATTTTGTGAGAATCCATGAGAAACTTTAAGACATGCTCTCTATCCAAAAGCAATCACATGGGTGCCATTTAATTTCTATATATTAAATCAGAACTATTAAATATTTGAGTGTGTGAATAAATAAAGTGGAGAAAGGAGAGTGTGTTAGTTAGGATTCTCTAGGGAAAACCAGTATATTTTATATATATATATATATATATTATATCCCANGATATCCCATAGGATATATATGTATATCTATATAGATATAGATATACAGATACAGATATTTATATGCAGAATTGGCTCACACGACTATGGTGGCTGAGAAGTCCCAAGATGTGCGGTCTACAAACTGGAGACAGGAAAGCCTGTTCTGGCCTAGGGCCTGGGTCTGGCTGGTCAGGAAGAGAATCCTGGTGAGAAAGTGGCAAAGAGCAGGGTAGGTCAGTAGTAAGTCATGTGGTGGCCAGCTACAGTAGGAAGAGGGAAGAGGTGTGCAAAGTACAACAAACTAAGAATAGTCTGATGGGGAAGAGCCATGTTGTGAGGAGTCTTGGAAAACATGGAAGAGAATTGATGATGTAGGTGAAATGTTTATGAGTCGAACACTGACATGATGGCAGTACAGGTAGGGAAGATTAATCTGACAGAGGCTTGTGCATATAGTCATTTTCTTCAATCCAGAATGACAACTGCTTGTCAAGGCTGGCCTTGTTTTTTCATGGGGATACGTGTCCAGGCAATTTGCATAGTCTGATAAAGCACAATTGTGGAGGAAATGCACCGTTTTGGGGAGTTCGTACAAGGGACATCCAAACTGACAAGACTTCCCAGAGAAAGTGGGCTGCTGAGATCAATGCAACATACCCAGAATGTTCCATGGGACTTGGGTATGTGTGGGTTATGTTCCCAATGGAGAAAGCAGGATGAGTGAGGGCCCGGAGGTGGATGAGAGAGAGGTCTGTATGAGGGACCAAGGGAAGTTACGTGTAGCACGAGCTCAGAGGACACGCAGAGGCTAGGGGAGCAGGACACATGGCTCCTGATGGTACAGGCTTTTCATGGCCACACTGGGGAGTTAGGATTTAAGGGTTTTGACCTGGGACGTGAGTTCACTAAATTTACATTCCGAAAAGATAACTTTGCCTTTAGTGCAGAAACTAGGTTGGAGGTGAGCAGG
>NW_024423344.1:75886799-76011716 GCF_017311325.1 Ursus maritimus
AATGGGTTCTGGGAGACCAGGCTCCTGCAGTGCTGGAGGGGATTTGAACCCATGCAGACCATATACCAGAGTCCCTGGGCGTCCGCTGAGAGGCTGAAGGCTGCGGGGAACGTGGAGGAAGGCCCACCTCTTGGATCCACGGTGCATGAAGAATCCCGGCTAGGGGACATTCCACACGGTGTTGGAGGAGAAAGAGAGAGGTGTGGATGCTGTGAATGTTGTCATCGGTCAGACCGAAAGAGTGAAATAGGGCAGGTAATAGAAATAATTCGTTTGACACGAAAGCAGAAGTCCTTTTTAGGACAACCACGTTGAAAGAGGTGGGTTACCATCCATGTGGTGCTTTCGCAGGGTCAGCGTTGCAGAAACACTTGGCTCGAGTTCTGAGTTCACGGGCAGGCCCCAGAGGAGAGAGGGCACAGTGCACTCCCCAGCAGTGGACATTGGTAGACAGTGCCGTGTCTGCCTCGCATTTTCTGTCCTATTACATATTATAAGAGTTTCAGCATAGTTGCCTACCCCAGGATTTAAAACACAGGGGCATGGTGAAGTTTATCCTTCACAGCAGCATAATGAACGTGACCTTGCACACGGCTTTTTCGTAACGATCTTCCCCGAGGAGGACTTCCGTACCTGTTCAGCCTTGCCCGGAGCATGTTCATGTCTTTACATATAACAAGGACTGCCTCTCCCGTGCACAGAGCTGGGACCGGGCTCGGGGTGACTCCGTATGAACTACGAGCTCCTCCCCCATTCCTGCAGATGCAGCCCCTCTGGCCAGCGGCTTGTTAAACAGGTGCATGAAAGCAGACCAAGCCACCCATTCCGAGCAAAAACCTCTCTCCAGCCCCATTTCACTCATTTAAATATTGATCATTGTTTGGGAGTGCCTCTGTGAAAAGGCCAGGGGAGGTGCCCCTTCCTTGGGCAGAAGAAGCCCACGCTGGACACAAGGCTTGGGGCCTGGTTGCAGACCAGAGGTCGGACCCCCAGACACTTGCCTGGGCAAGATGCAGCCGACTGCGTCCTTGGGCCTCCACCCCCAGCTCTTCGAATTAGACATTTTCAAGAAACCAGTTAGTTGACCATAAGCATTCACTATTTGAAAGATGGTGAGAGTTTAGAATTTGTTTCACCAGATGTTCTGAAGAAATACTCTGACTGATGAGAAAAATATGGACAAACTATTCTGGGAATGTCACAGGACCCAAAGTCTTTCTGAATGCATAATTTATTAAATGGATTCTGTTTTTTTCCTGAAGACCACTGGCAGGGTTTCCTCTTTCCAAACAAAATAGTTTGCGGCTAATATATTAATATTTTCATTGGTGGAGATTTATGTATCCGAACCTGTGGTTAATAAAAACCTTATTCGTATCCCGTTGGGGGGGGGGATTTAAAATTCGCTAATACTTTCCAGATAGTTTAAAAACAATAAAGAAAAGAATTTCCTTTTTAGGAGCAAGGTGGGGGCGGTTGGGCAAGAAGGGGCAGTTTACCACCTTCGTCAGTAAACTAGTAAACAGTCCTCTCTGCGTTGATGCCAACTGTTTGCTTTTGCCTTATCTGGTTTCTGTTTACATATTAAACACCCCCAAGTAGAAGGCAGCTTTGCCCACAATAGAGAAGACATTGTTCTTTTGTATTTATAAGGGGCAGATAAACCCCTGAGAGCTTCATCATGTTTAACGTCTGCGAGCTTCTGACGTGGTGAATGGGCCATGCACGGGGCTTTATTAGTAATATCTTTTATTTGTGTTCGAGCCTTCCTTCCCAGTGTGTCCTGGGCACAGAGTTGGCTTGTGTCTGGCCCACGGTGCTGACCAGCGAGCACAGGCTGGGAAGCTGATTTTTCTTTGTTAATTAATTTTATATTGAGATATAATTGACATACAACATTGTGTTAAGTTTAAGGTGTAAGATGTGTTGGTTTGATACATACTATATATATTGTAATGCCTCTATCCTGTCACATAATTATTATTTCTTTCTTATGGTGAGAACAATTAACATCTAGTCTCTTAGCAACTGTGAAGTTTGTAAGTTATGTTGACTGTAATCACTGCGCTGTGCCTTGCGTCTCCAGAATGTATCCATTTGCTAGTTGCACGTCTGTTATTTTAATGTTCCTGGCACCACTGGGAGACAGGAGCCACTGGCACCCGGAGGGGACACAGGCCCTTGAAATTCCGTGGTGGAGTTTTTTTTGCAAACAGTCGTTGTTTGTATTTGATATTCAGATCATATCACCACTACCTTGAATTCCCACTCCTCGTGTCAGAGTGATGCCATTGACAGGTTTTTATATAAATCTAAAGACAAAGCTGCCATAGGACCGAGTTCTTGCACCCCTTGGCATTTATCCTAGAAAAACAAAGACTTCCATTTACCCGAAAACCTGCACATGAATGTTCATACAGCTTTATTCATAATAGTCCCAAACTAGAAACAACCTAGATGTTCCTCCGATGACCACATGGTGTGACAAAGTGTGGTCCATTCCTCCTCCCGTGGAATGCGACTCAGCAATGAAATGAAACAAATTACCGAGACACACAACACGCTGGGAGACTCTCTAGAGAATTATGCTCCTGTTTTTTGAAATTCATAGTTTTATGGAGGTTTTTTTTTCCTGGTTATATATAATAATCATTGATTCTTGGGAAATTGGAGAATATGTAACAAAAAAAAAAAAAAAGAAAGAAAGAAAAGAAATGTACCTCCAATCTGCCATCTATCCTTCTGTCTTTCTACTTTGGTTTCCTGAAACCTTTTATTTATTTACTTATTTATTTAATATTGATTTATTTATTTATTAGAGACAGCCAGCGAGAGAGGGAACACAAGCAGGGGGAGTGGGAGAGGAAGAAGCAGGCTCCTAGTGGAGGAGCCTGATGTGGGCCTCGATCCCGGAACGCCAGGATCACGCCCTGAGCTGAAGGCAGATGCTTAATGACTGCGCCACCCAGGAGCCCCTCCTGAAACCTCTTAAACTCACCCATGGAGATATAGAGAAAATAGCACAGCTCCATGATTCAAAGTTATCCAAGGGAAAGTAAAACTATGAGTCGATCATGGAAGTTACAGAGCGTGCGATGGTGCTGGGTCTGGATGCTGAGCTTTGTGAGGATGAAGACTGGGGGTTGGTTGGTTCTCTATCCGAGTCTGTGTATTTGCCCCTGCTTTTAAAAACCTGCTTAATAGAAACTTTATTAAGTAACACATTTCACATCTATTAGGACTTTGGTGTGACTCATCAATTTAGTAACCGAGAAAGTTACTTTTCCTAGAATTTGCCTCAAGAAGGATTGACCATGCTTAACATTTGGAGAGAAGAAATGAACAGGAATAGTGGTAGAGACAAGGTCTGCTGAGAAGCAGTACTTAACACGTATCCTTGGGGTGACCAATTCAGCCAACACTTACGATCAAGAGTCTTCACTCTTTAAAAATATAATTTTATATAGTTGATAGCAGTGTTATCACAATTTCTACAAAATTGGACTTCCTAATTTCCAGTGTTTTTGTCCTTTTGTTGTTGTTGTTGTTGTTAATGAAACCTAAGAGCATTTAGTCAGGACTGACTTTCTCAGAGGAACAACAGTGTGTTCTTCGGCGTGTCTTCAGAGAAACATGGGGACTTGGATCTGCTCCTTGGTAGAATATTTCTACTAGTTCCCGAAATCAGGATGGACATAACTTTCCCACCATAGAACTTTATTTTCTACTTTTGATATAATTGACCTACTAAATCAGCTTGTCCTTCCCTGTTTCACAGACAATGGCATTATATAGTAATAATCCACATTTAAACACATGATAAAAATAAGGGTATGCTCATCTTCCTCATTGACTATCTCATTTCACGTCTTTCCTCCACCACCGAACAGAGGGACCAGCATGCGATTACACTCAGTCAAGATTTGTATGGAAGTAAATTTCTGACTTCACATCATTGAATTTACTTCAGTGCACATTATTTGCTTCTTGATAGGACTGTAAATAGAATTATCCGTAGTCCTGTTGAGAGCTAAATGTGTTGTTACGACTACGGAGTTTTAATATGTACTGATGACATTTCATAGATGCACGTTAAATATTGCTTCGGCACAGGCACACGTGTGTCAAATATGTGTGTACGTCTGCGTGTCATGCCTGGAGTATGAGCGTAAAGAGTTGAATCGTACACTTTGAAATTTCTTGGTGTGAAGTGACACTGTTTTACTACAGGGACACACTTAGGGCATGAATATTGCCATCCGACGGCAATAAAAGGTCATCTAACACAACCTAATTTCTAATCCTTGACTTTCTTTTCAGCAAACCCATTTAAGTGGCTGTCGAGCCTCAGCTTACCTACTAATGACAGGGAGCTTACTACCTTAAAAGCAGTGCGTGGCTCTCCAAAAAGTTAATTAGAAAATATTTTCTGATGCTGCATTGAAACCTACCTCCTTCTGGGTTCTCATCACATACTTGGATTTATGTAAAAACCCTATTACATAGCAAATTGTCAATAAAAAGTCATATTGATGATGATGATGATGGGATGATGACAATGACAGTAGCTACAGATTTACCATTAAGGTAGCCCAACTTTACATATTGCCTTTGGTCGGATTACTGTTTGCAGCAATTAAGCCCTTTGGATTTTGCTCACTCGTGCTAAGCCAGTCTTAGTGGTGTGGTGTGAATTTGGGGACAAGATGTATGTTTGGGTCTGGCTGACCTAGACTGCCGAATTCCTTTCCTTAGCTCACCGTCCGATGCACTGGCTTTCCCTTTCATCTTCACCACCACTGAATTCCATTATCACATCAAAGATGCTTCAGCCATGTCTGGGCTGTTCGCTGGAGGCCTCCCCACCGTGGCAGAGACCCCTGCCCAGAGGTAGCACGAGCTCCGCTGCGTTTCCCAGATGCTCCCCCGAGCTGGGAGCTACTCCATTTCCGGCCCGCAGTGCAAGCATAGGACTGGTCTTCCCTGCACGAAACTTGTAACTGAGCTCGGGGAGCCCCGGAGGCTCCATACCCAGTGTGTGCTGGTCCGCGCTTATAGCTGGGGGGCATTCTAGAAGCTTCAGCTCCCTTCTACCCTAAATGGGTGCATGATAGGTTCTCTCTTCAAGGTCAATGTGAGGATGAACTGTAGCAGGGCTTCTAAAAAATACAGTCTAAATGATCAGTTCCCATTGCCTTTCCCTTTGGGTAGAATTAGTCAAACAGTGTTAATCCACATACAGGTTTTAACATTACACAACCCGCATGGTAACTCTTGTGCTCCGTGGTAGAAGCTTCATCTGGAGCATTCCCGCGACTTGCTAAGCCTGTCAAAAACAAAATAGCAAAGATTCTTGGTTCAACAAATGACAATCTCTGATGCTTCTGACACTGGACTCGGAGGTAATCTCTGTGTTGCCAAACATCACTGTTCCAAGTTATATAAGTTAGGAGGAGATGATTTTAAAAAAGATCATTTGAGTAGTAAGTGTATTCTTTTGAGTCATAAAAGAGATGATATAAAACACATTGAGTTCTAAGATTTCAGTCCTGGGAATTGTGGGACCATTAATTATTAGGTGACAAGTTGGAAATAGATGAAACACTTAACACAGGTTCATCTAAGGTGGTTTCCAACCACTGTGTTGAGATGATGGGAAGACCTCACTGGAGTATGGCTTCCACCGGGGAGTCTGTAACCTGCACCCCCCAATCATCGTGAGCTATTTCCAAGGGTTAGAAACATCTGGAAATACCATGATAATATTGCTCGTGCGGTCGTGAACCTTGCATGCTACTTAATTTATCATGAAAAAATAGTCAAGAAGTGAGAACCATGGTCTATTCCTTTCATCTATTTATCTTATCTGTAGAAGAACAGGAAAACATATTTTATTGTTTAGAATATTCTGTATTGTCAGTAACATTTGTTATAATTTCTCAAAATGTTCCCTGATTTGAATTAGTTATTTGATTAAAAGCTTCGTTAATGACAGAGCACACGGACTAAAATCTGCCCACATGTGCAAGATACACTATTTCCAGGAAGCACTCACGCTGTACGTGTGCATTGTGACCTGAGTGTAGAAACCGTACCACACACTTGTTATCTTATTTCTTATAAAATCATCATGAACTAGAAGTGGAGAATTTTTTAGTCAATTTTTAATCTACTTATACTCCATTTTCCAGATAAGAAAATAAAGGTTTAAAATGTCGTCAGAAAGGGTCAAACCAGACTTGATTCTAAGTCTGCAGATTCTTGGTTGTAATATTTTCTGGGCGTATTTTTCAAGTATTTCTCTGTCTTTGTGTGTGGTTTCATTAATAAATGAGGTCAAAGGGAAAGTGAGTACTTTTAATCTCCAAAAAATAAACTTTCAAATTTTTTTTCTGATACTAACCTTTCCGTTTGAAGATACAGTTTTGCAGATAGCCAAGAACTATACTTCTAGTGATCATTCTAGATGTTACTGAATAGTGGGAGAAATTTTAAACTTATATAGAAGACATTGAGTTCTGTTGTGGGTGGGGGGAGGTCATTTTCATGCCAACAAGTTTTCTGGCCACAGAGGAAAATACAACCAATGTTCAAGCATCATTCCTCCATCAGGCAAACTGCCCTCTGAAATCCTCGATTGTGATTGGGTTTCTCCTGGACCATTTCATACTTAACACCCCATCGGCAACCACCAAGGTTAATTTCACATGGCTTCCTCCATCCGGGCTGTAACGGAAGTGACAATGCCAGTTCTCACGGCTCCACGCAGCATGTCACAGCTGCTGGAAATTCTCTACCATAAGGACACAAAACATGGGGGATGGGGGCGCTGAAATATTTTAAATGGCTGTAGGTAGGGCTTCTTAATTGATTACTTTTTATTATTGTCCAAGAAACCATGGTATTTTGCCTCTTTGACTCTCTAATGTTCCCAGGGGCCCCTTGTTCTTTGCAAGAGGTTTGGCGACGCCTCTTGATGGGATACTGACCTAGGCAATGGCATCAAGTTAGTGGGAAAGAAAAGACGGCGTCAGGGAGTTGGGAAACTGCTGGGGGAGCCAGGAGAATTGAGAGAGGTTGCAGGTTCCTATTTTTAAGACTTTCGAGGCACTACAGTTTTGTAAATTTTAGGCAAAATGACTCTGACCACCATAACCCAGGTTCTCACTGCTATTGCTGCCCTTGAGCTTTTCCTTTGGTCCCACTGCCCCAACCCCCAACTCAGCCGTCCTGGTCAGACAGCGGAGGACGTCTGGAGAGAGAGCCAGCAGCAGGTGAGCTGGGCTTCAGCCCCACCTGGGCCCTCCGCAGCGGCCCCTAGACTTCTGACACCTCCTGCTTGGCGGTCATATCCCTTTTCCACAGCAGATATTCCAGATTCTTCCAACCTCCTCAAGCCAAGGTCGCCCGGCCATCTAATCCAACTTCTGACTCTTAGAAACACTGAAGCTCAAAGGGGCTGCTCTGAGGTGCTAGCTGCCTCCGGACCCTATTTATCACCTTACCTGGTAGGTCAGAGAGGCCATGTCCCTTCCACCGTCCACCGTACCTGGTTCCAAGCCCTCTTTCCTCCTCGCGAATTTCTGCTCCTCAAAACCCCCACCGCTCCCGTTCTGTCAGCCTCTTATCCGGGTTCCGTGGGCTTCCAGCTCAGCACGTGACTATTCCGAAGGCCCTCCCAGTCCCCACCCCAGAGGCTGGACTGTGTCACTTGTGTGCTTCAGAGCTGGGACCGAGGGAGGAGACGGGCTCACAGCCCCACCAACTGTGATCTGTGTCCTCCCCACAACACCACGCATTTCCTTGTTTCTGTCGTCTCTTTTCTGTCCCCATCCACCAGACTTAAAAGTGTTAGCCTTTTGTTTTCATGACTCTGGCTTATTGTGATTTTCCTTGTCCCTTCCTGAACATTCAGTTCTTTCTTCATCCCTAGAACGTTAGTGTCTTCTTTGGGGTGAGCTCACCCAGTCACATGGTTTCAGTCATCGGCACGTTGATGAGTTCCAGATCTTGTTTTCTAGGCTTTTCTGAATTTCAGGTCCTTCCAGCCGATTATTTTTTGGAATTCTACTCGAACTTCAATGAGTAGTTCAAAGCCAACATGACTGATACGAAATAGAAGACTTTCTCCCTCAACAACATACCCCTCCTTCTGAGAACGCCCTGCTGCATGAGGTGCCTCTGCAGCCCGTTTCCCCAGACGTCATCTTGAAAAGCATCATTAATGCCTCTCTCTTCTCTTCTCTGTGCCGTCTGTCCCCTCACCCAGCCAGATCTGCCTCCACAACACCTCTGTCCCTCCTCTTGTCTTCACCACCGCTGATCCCACTGGCTCACCCAGCACCCGTAGTAGCCCTGCCCGTTCCTGGTAATCTTCCACTGACTATCAGAATACTCATTTCCACACACCAGTCTGATCCTGCCCTTTCTTTGTTTCAAGACCTTTAGGACAGCCCACCATTTCTAAGACATAATGGCAGCTGTTTTGCAAGAGAGACAAAACTCTGACTACCTCTCCAGGCTCAAGTTCTGCTTCTCTCTCCACAGGCTCGAATTCTGCCGACATGCTTGAGTCCCTATATGCACCATGCGTGGTCAAGGCTGTGTGCCTTGGTATATGTTGCTAAGCCTTCCAGGGGCACCCTTGAGTCCTACATTTGCTTGGAAGATTCTTATTTAAGTGTCAGCTCTTGGAAGGGAAGCCTCTTCCTCTCCCCCAGGCTTTTCTCATCATCCACTCTGGGTTTGGTCCCCTTCCTGAATACTTACAAACACCTCTTGCCCATCTCTGTTATTCTGCTCCCATACTCTACTGTACGTTGTATAGGACATTCTCTCCTTCCTGAGCACAGCAATACACCGCTTTCATTGGTGCTGAGCTTCCCAGGACGAGCCTTTTCTCTTTATACCCTCAGCTGCTAGTACTCTGTATTTGGGAAGGGATCCCTATGTGATTGTTTCATGAGAGGCATAAATCAACAGATTAATCAGCCACCACATAATTAAAGGATATTGGTGAGAAGAAATAATAAGTTACTCTAAATTAAAAGTCTTTAATAAAAGTATTAATTACAAAGCATAGGATAGGACCCAGCAGGTTTCTATGTGACGTACATAAAACATCTGTGACCTTCTCCTTTAGGTAGGAAGGGGACAACTCAGGTGAGAACCAAGTAAAACAGGGTAAATAGGTTCTGGTACAACAAGAACTTTTTTTTCCTTCCTGAAACATCATGTGCTATTATGTGTCAAAGCCTTGTAAACACAGGGTACACAATGTCCAGGTGACTGCTATATTATTCTAGAGACCAAATATGGCGGAAGTGACTTCTAACCACTGCAGTTTGACCACAAGCCAAGCCATAAGGCTGTGTGCTTTCTGTTCTCACAGGTATTTGAACCAGACCCTACCAGACGATATGTCAACAGCAGAACACTCTCTGAACAGGGAGAAATTCGCTATTTTGAAACAAGCCCTGAGTGTAATCGGCTTCAGTCACTTGGTGAGTCATACCATAAATATTTCACTGAGAAAGCCGCCCTTCGACTAATGTACAAGAGTTATTCATTCAAAAACATGTACCGAGTCCCTATCATATTCCGGATATTGGTGGGAATACTCACGATTTAGCAGAGAATAAGCCTCAATGACTGCCTCCTAGAGTTTACATTCTCGTGGGGGAGTTAGACAACACTGTGCGCAGGGTCACAGGTCCTGTGAAGACAAATAGTGACCAGAGGAGAGGGCATGTCTTTCCAAGAGGGTGGTTGAGGAGACCTTTTCCCAGATGAACCGTGTGAGCAAATAGGTCAAAGAACTGTGCATTGACCAACTGCAGAGAGAACTGGCAAATAGGAGGGAGCTGTTTGCTGCTAAGAATCGCTTTGGAAAGTAACCTGATGACTTACTACCGTACCTTTCTGTGCAACGTAAAGCTTTTCTTTGTTCTTCAAGAATTACCAAACACAATTTAAGATGTTCAAACCACTGCTCTACAATAGAAATTTCTGTAATCATGGGAATGTTCTGGATCTGTGCTCATCAGTATGGTAGGTCCATATGTGTGGCTAGCAGGCACTTGAAATGTGGCTAGTGCCAATAAGGAAATGGATTTTTGATTTTTCGTACTTTTAATAAATTTAAATGTAAGTAGCCTTGTGCGATCAGTAGTTCCTGAAACAGACAGCACAGGTCTAGTGGACAAGAGAGCTGAAACGAGCTAAGCCTGGAGACCCTCACCATCCCCTCAAATTTCTCTTCCCCTTACATGTTAGCTGTTCCCTCCTCATTCATTGGTGTCATTTTGAATTATAGCCAGTTCCTCATTGGCAGTTAATATGAGATTGCAGGGGTAACTTTGGAATGCCAGTAGTTAGCAACCTGGATTTAGCCGTAGATTTATATATCTTCTTTTTCTTTTAGTAAGTTGATGGATTTGGATCTTTGTTTTTGCTTTTTATTTTTCCCTAGCCCCCATGGATACAGCTCACGGGGCAGTGAGGTGTGGGGAAGGGTGGGGAGAGGGGACTCACCCTAAAGGAAATAGCTCTGGGTACTTCACCCTCGCCCCACTCAGAGATGGGAATTCTAGGGACACACAATCTTACGGTATCTTGTTTATTCTTTTTTTCTCTCTCTCTAATGATCCAATCTCTCTATTTCTGTCTTTTAGTGACTCCCACCCATTTGCACTTTTCTGTCCTTGCATTTGCTACTGTTGTACTTTTTTGTTATTTTTCCCCCTTCTTCTGTGCCTGAAATTTCTGCTTCCTTCTAGGAAACCGGGATAAAGCCATGGGTAAGGAATCATTCTACCAAAGTATCCGTTGCTTGGAAACAGGGCTTTAAAAATCCATGATTGAGTCTCAAAGGCAGGGCAACCAAAATATGCTTTCCACCTAAGGTAGCTAATAAGAGAATCCAACAATCTTTTTGGTAAAAAGAAATATGTGCATTTTAACAAAAGACATGAAAATAATCGCTTCACTGTGATCCTTTAGGGTGACGGGTATGGTGACATTTTAGCGCATTTAGGAGGGACTGATCATGTCTGGTAAGACTAGAAGGAAGGTATTTCTGGGCTGGCAAGGCCCTCAAGGAAGACTTGCTTATAAGGTGCCTCCCCCTGTGCCCTGAGGGATGGCGGGGGACTGTTGCTCACGCTCCATAGACCCAGGACAGCAGCCCTCTGCTCACAGGGCGTAGTGTTCAGCACACCGGAATTCGTAGTGCGGCTAGTGGTCATACTGTCTCCACCACTAAACTCTGAGATCCTGGAGGTCCGAACAAAGCCTTCATGACCGTGTCTCCAGAGCCCCCACGTCACAGGGCACTGGAACATCTACTGAGGAGTGACTGGGCTTATTACAGAGGGGAAGCAGTTGTCAGGTAGCGCGAGGAGTAAACTGTGACCCAAACCAGTGTAAGTGAATAACATTTGAAGCCATACCCTGTGATTTGCGGGTCACCAAAGCCGTGTGTAAGTAATGCCACAATCCCAGAGTATCGTATATCTAAAAACTACTCAGACACCGTCCTTGTCAGCGTTCTCATTTTAAAGATGGTAGAGTTAACCTTTGTGGTGAAAACTAACGGTTCTAGGGGAGATTCATGGAGGTCCTAAGGGCTGCATTGTTCCATCTATATTTTATAAAGCAAATACGGGTTGTTCTTAGTAAATTTTCACAGGCAGCAGCTTTTTATTTCAAAATTACAGATTAGGAAAATGAGAATTTAAAAGATTATGTCACTTGCCCAGCATGAAACTTAACCAGTGTTACTATTGATAGCATGATACTAAATATTTGTTCTAGAGAAGTATTTCTCAGCTTACAACCTTTTCTCGATTTTTCATTGTCGCCACAAAATGACTGTCCATAAACCAAATTTAAGGTCCAATTTCTTTCCTTATGCAGAGTTCCAGATTCTCAGATCTCCTCTTTCAGCAGACACTCTCTTATTTCCTTCTCCCTTCTGCTCAAAAATAGCTCTTGCCAACATCCATTTCTTTCTCTTTTCCTTAAAATACCTTAAAAACAATTAGCATTTTTAAAATCTAGGCATAGATGTTTGTATCGTGCCTTCCTGAATTTCCCAGCAGAAGTGAGAAGTCCTCTAATCATACCATCAGTTTATCGTAGAAGGGACATAACGGGAAGATGGACATCACAGCCCGTGTCCTCTCGGGAAGCCGCCTCAGCGTGCAGCCCCGCGTCAGCCCGGGGAGTACGTGTGCAATCTGACTGCGCCGGTGATGGCCCGCCAGTCCGACCCATCAGGACACAGTGATTCATGTTTCAGTATGAGATTTATCTAGAAACTGTCGATTTATATCAGAGTGTCACTTCCTTACTCTCTTTTAAGGAGCAGAGACATTGATTTAGAGGAAATGTGCATGAAAGCAATTTTGGTTTCTAGCTGGAGATGGGTAGTTCTCTTACCAGACACTCAGGATCTGAAAAGTCACAGCCCCACCAACAGGGTCCACATCAGCTTTTTAAGCTATTAGGTTTTTAAAGGATTTGTCTTTTCATCTTTCTTCTAAGCAACTCTATGTGTTTTCTGTCTTTGTAAAACGCGTAGGAGGTAGAGAATCTGTTTGTGATCCTGGCAGCAATATTACACATTGGAGACATTCGATTCACTGCTCTGACCGAGGCCAACTCTGCATTTGTCTCTGACCTCCAGCTTCTGGAACAAGGTCAGTGGAACAGAGCTCTCATTAACCTCATGGGTGTGCAGCTTTGCAGACCTGCCAGTAGGTGGAGACAAAGTACAGAAAAGCCAGGCAGAAGAAGCCCTTTCTTCCCAGAGCAGAATTCAGAGAGGTGGAAAAATATTAATAATAATAAAAATAATAATAAGAGAGCTACATCCACTTTGTTCTTCTTTCTTATAAATGGTTTGGGGAATGAATAGCGATACGTATGTGATGTTCTCATGCTTCCCACATTTACAGAGTCGATTCTTAGGCACATACTTGTGTTTATTTATGTTGTTCTAAATATTCTCCACCCCCACCCACCCCTGCCGCCCAGTGTATTTTGGGGGCATGTTATTAGCCAAACATTTTAAACAATATAATTACTTCCCTTCAAAGGTCTTGCCAAAAACCTCTCTATCCCCTTTGAAGTTGCCTTGTTAGTCACTCCCAGATTTTTTCAAAATACCTTCAAACCACAAATCGTCAATGAACATCACATCTTCACCTCATATCAAAGTAATTTAACCAGGGGCCGGGAGAAACACCCAGAAACACATCCGTGAAGGCAAGGAGGGAAAAGACCTGTAGTGATTTAAGGCAGGAGCCCCAGCAGCTCATTAGCGGTGTGATTACTGGAAGCGGTTTCTCTAGTTTACTTTGATAATTAAAGTGGTAGTTCAGTGTTCTGTAATACGCACAGCTCCTAATGGATCTATAGCATAAACTTATAAATAACAACCATAAAGTGTAATGTTCTCGCCATCCAAAAATATCTACTAACCTTATGTTTTCAACGGTGCTTTCATTTTAGTGGCCGGATTGTTACAAGTGCCAACCGACGAATTGGTGTGTGCTCTCACCACTGACGTCCAGTATTTTAAAGGTGAGCTTTATTATCCTCTGACGTTACCCTTTGTGCAGTTGGTGGTCTTCCTTGAGATATGGAGAGCAAATGCAGCCTTCCTTTCCCCACCTCGGGTAACTGTTTCTATGAACTGAGTGCCCAATGAGAAAAGCATTATGAGCCCATTTGGTCACTTGCTGTGACTCTATGTTGGACACCCCTTGAAGCTCTCGAGAGACTGTTTTGATGAACTAGTCACCTTTTCTCGCTTATCAGTCATTTTAGACAAATCATCAATCCAAGAGGACATGCTCAGGTAAGTAATTGGGAGCGTTTGTGCATGCCCTGGCACCCTCGTCAGTGACGAGCGTCCTCTCCCCTCTACGGCGTAAGTCATAAGAAGAGCTGCCGTTTGCTGGGCGCTTATGAGCTGACGGGCGCTGTGCCAAGTACCGTAAATGCTGGGATTTTCACGCTATGAAGTGGGCATCATTTTTTCTTTTTAACAGATGTGAAGACTAAGATTCAAAGTGACTACGTAACTTTGCACGTCGAATCACTAGCAAAGGCACGTTTGGAACTAGAATCTAATGCTGTCCGACTCCCGCCATGACTCTCCACGTGCCACGTGCATCTCTCTGTGCTGTGGGCAAGGAGAGCGGGTTTCCCACATGTGCTTGGTTGTTCCCTAGAAATTGTTGCCCAGCCAACCTTCCTCTTCATGAAAGTTTGAGGACTCACCATCCCTCTGATCTTTTTCTCGAAATCACCCGTCTTTACCTGCTGCTCCTCTTACCTACTTGCAGATGTTTCAGTACATGGCTTATCATTTCTGCCTCCTAGCTCTAGAGGGTTCCCTTCCATGTTCTGGAACCTTATGAATCTCCCCATTATCCAGGCATCTGTGCAAAAGTCATGTTGATGCCTCTTCCTCCTCCTTCTACCCTGAGTAGACCAGACGCCTGTCAGCTCTACTCCACAAATCTCTCTCCTCACTACCTTCTCTTCATTTCTGCCCCCACTGCCTTAAGATGTCATTCCTTCCCTAGATCACGGAACATCCTCTTTAATCTTTTATCTCATATTGTCTCCCTTCCCCACTGCTTCAGGAATGGTCTTTCTGAATCATATTCTGCAAATATGGTTTTCGTCCGTGGACAACAGCCTTTCAATGATGCTTCCAGCTCTTTCCGAGGAAGCCTCATCCCTTTAGGATAACGCAGCATGCCCTTTAGTATTCAGGCCCACTGCACTTTTATGCTTTATTCTGAGCCATTTTCCTACCAGCCCTTGCATCTAACTGTATTGTTTCTTGAACTTCTCCAAAATCATGTCTCATGACTTTTTAAAGAAAACTTGAACTCACCATTAGTATCTAGAATTTACTATACGCATGTTTTTCTGCTTACACTGTCTTTGTGTCTTTACTTGCCTGCCATGTTGGTGACGAATCGACACCCTCAATCATGTTGACTCTGGAGACCTTAACTCTATAATGTCATAAATGGCACACTTGCTTTCATGGCCACCTTGTTTGTTGATCTCGATGGCCTTGAACTTGTAGGTCTCTGAGTCTTCCTTACCTGCTGGTTTTTGTTTTTTGTTTCTTTTATCTCTGCCTATCTCAGAAGAAGTTCTCCTCCACTGACCAACAGTTCACTTAGCTGTTACTTCACACGGTCTTCATCCTACTACTTAACCCCCGGCTCGGCCGTGTGGCCCAGGTTAGCCGGGCTGGCCACAGCCCCGCAGTAGGAGTGCTAGACTCGTCCTCCTCTCCGTCTCTAGCATCAAAGCTATCACAGGCTCAGCTCCACATCGTCCCTGTTTGTTTGTTTTCCTTGGTTTCTTCTGCAGTCTCTTCTAAAACCTTATCACTCAAGATTTCAATCACCGTCTCTTAGAGAATAACATAAACATTTCTACCTGAAGGCCCCAACCTGTTCCCAAACTCCACGCTCACTTTTTGGTTAGCTGGAGCATGTCTTTGAAAATATTTAAAATATGACTAATTTTCCAGATGGCCAGGTTTGCAAAGGCCTTGGGGACAATTCATACTCAAGCCAGAGAGCGGTTATCGGAACACTTGTTAAGAGGGCCCCGCCAACGGTTGGTTCCCTAACGGAGAGGAAATTTTACAGCCTGCTTCGAGATCCACAGCTGTGCTCAGGGTCGGTAACAGCGTCCATGGCCCTCTCTTTGGGAAACATTTTAAGCAAGAACTGGCAGAGACCTCATTTATTAGCGTTGTCGCGTGGTTCTGACACGTTTTGGCGTAGGGGGATGTGGAAGGGATAAAACGGATGTGCTCGGTCTTGTTTGCTTCTACGGGAGGGAAGCCTTGTTCAACCTCCTCTCCTTTCTGCCACTCCAGGAGACACCATCATCCGGCGACACACCGTGGAGATGGCTGAATTTTACCGGGATCTCCTGGCCAAGTCCCTGTTCAGTCGTTTGTTCAGCTTCTTGGTGGGCACCATGAACTGTTGCCTCCACAGTCAAGATGAGCACGGCAGGTAGGATTGACGGACGCGGGTCTGCAGCGTTACTCCTCTTGTCACCGACTGAAGGGGCTCCCCTCCTGCAGGCGCTTTGATTGACACACATTGATGAATTAATCAAATCATATCTCATGCGTAGAGACGCACATGCGTTCTCTCTGGACTGATGGTATTTATGGCCTTCTGAGCACCGAGAAATGTAAAAAAAAATCATTATAAATCTGGGAAGAAGATGTCTTGTTTAAAAATATCTAAAACACTTAACGTTTGTTGAGGAGTCCATGTCTCTCTTAGAACCAATTGGAGGATGTGTTTCTGATTAGTAAGCCTTCTATTTTCTTCACTTATTTGTAGGTTATTTGACAAAAGGTCTCTATGGTACTCATTTTGACTCATGGCCTTAATCACCTTTAAAGCAGTAGCTTTTCAGGACTATTTGATGATCTAAAAATTATAGACCTCCATGGCATCTTGTCAATGGAAAACTTTGTTAGTATTCTTGTCACTAATAATGACCTTGAGCAGGCCATTGAAAGAGGAAATGCATCCAGAAGTTTTCACACGTGTGCTTGTCTTTGAATGAAACCTTTTGAGAATTTCTTTGTTGTCCATATAGAGTTCTTCACTAAATTCCTAAAAATTGCTGCCTTTGGAGGTTTCTTGGAAAACACTAGAAGTAACACATGTATTAATGGGACAGTTCTTAAAGAAGTGTGGGCATCTCAGAAGACTTCAAGGACAAAGGGACACTGAAGGCCTCATTAAAATGTGCACATGTAAATCTCACAGCACGTCGATACGGTCTGGGATTTGGGATCTAGGTGTAGTATTATCAATATTTTAGTAGCTCTACTTTAGAGTTTGGTATGGTGAGGATTCTTGGGTTTATAATTATTTATTGTCAGTTAGTTTGTCATTTTCCTTTAAATATGAAACTAATTCACAGAATGATACTAATATGCTAAGTCTTACAAATTAATCTTGTATAAAATTATTGGCTGTACTGCTGAAATTGACATTGAAAAAAATTAATGTTATAAATTCAGAGGCACATAGAAACTTTTAGAAAATTTCCAGTTGACATTTATTTATTTTTAAAGATTTAAGTATTTATTTTAGAGACACAGAGAGAGAAAGAGAGAGAGAGCACATGAGCAGGGGTGGGGGCAGGGGGCAGGGGGAGAGAGAGAATCTTAAGCAGACTCCATGCTGAGCACTGGGCCCAAACCAGGGCTTGCTCTCATGACCCTGAGATCATGACCTGAGCTGAAATCAAGAGTCATGCTCAACTAGCTGAGTCACCCAGGCACCCCTCCATTTGGCATATAAATCTTTTTTTTTTTTTTTTTTAAAGATTTTTTATTTATTTATTTGACAGAGATAGAGACAGCCAGCGAGAGAGGGAACACAAGCAGGGGGAGTGGGAGAGGAAGAAGCAGGCTCATAGCGTAGGAGCCTGATGTGGGGCTCGATCCCGGAACGCCAGGATCACGCCCTGAGCCGAAGGCAGGCGCTTAACCGCTGTGCCACCCAGGCGCCCCTTGGCATATAAATCTTACAGAGCCTTAAATTTATGTAACTAGAAAAACTTATACATAGCCTCGATGTTTGACTGTGTGTGCGCGTGCACACACACACACACACACACACAGAAAAATATACAAACATAAACCTTGGAAAGCGAATTATTTCCCTTTCAGTGGGAATATTGCCACTGTGTCAATATGTAAATTTAGGGTGTTAATGCTGTCTTTTAAAATTCTTTACTAAGCAAATGAATGAGGACAAGGATTAGCAGGAAATTAGTAATGATTTAATGTGTTAGAATTTAACTTAGAAGAAACACTATTCTCAGATGAGTCATAATTCCCATGTTTTTCTCTTATTTCTCCCTGCGGTCACCCAAACCTAAATTTAAATCTCAAAATACTGCAAAGAAAGGTTATGTTTGCAGTATTTCTAACTCATTGAAATTCATGGAAAGCTGAAGGATTTGTAGATTTACAGACCCATTTTCTAAGTCTCAGAGAGGTCTCAAAATTTGGATAAACTTAGGCTTTGACTGTTTATGAATTCTCCATTTTTTTGAAATGTGTAATCATGTCAAAACCATTATATAAAAAAACGTGGTTCAAGTTGGCGAGCACTCTTGATGTGGATGGGGAGTATTTTTCACACTACATTTGTTTTTTTTTGTTTTTTGGGCTTTTTTTTTTTGGTAAATTTTGCAAGAGAGAATAACTATAAATAAGATGTACTCTAACAAGTTATTAAAAGAAAACAAGTGAAGTTGAATCAGATGAAATGTTTGTTCTTGGAATGCTGGGCTCGTTTCCTGGATTACAGCAAGATAGGTACAATGCTAATAATATTGTACACTTTAAAAGATGTTACTTTCTCTACCTAGATTCTAATAGGGTCGCTTCTAAGCTAAAATCCTGAGTTATAATGCAGGAGATAGTAATGATTGGTTAATTATGATGAACCAAGGCATTTGCAGTATTTGGCCAGAATCAAGCCAGTAAGATTGCAGTGTGGCTGTCTCCCAGCCTGTGGCACGCCGTGGTCATGATGTCCGTACAGGCTGTGTGCACTGGCCGCGACAGTCTGGGGACCGACCAGGCTGGGGCAGCTCTCATTCAGGGGACACACTTTGTGGTCAGGGCACTCCAGAAGTTGAAGCATACTAAAACTTTATTTATTAGGCTCAGTTGACAATGATGTGGTCCAAGGAGGCAAAAAGGAATAATGATAAAAATATGAACAAAACCAATATATACAATGTGTTGTATCATATACATTATTATATATATGCATTATATGTAATGTATATTACTATATCATATTCACAATCCTATATATAATAATATATATTATGTATCAAAGTATTGTATAACATATATAGTAATATATATAATATATAGCATATATGTATATTTTATATATTATTTACATATATAATAATATATAATATAACTATATACATATATGATAATATAATTTATATCATATACGTATAAAATAATATATGTCATGTGTATAATATACATAATATATAATAATGTGTATGATATATGATATAATAACATAATAACTTTGTTTAAAACTTTAGTGTTCACAAAGTGCATGCATATAAACTACCTTCAGAAGGAATCCTGTGAAACAGCCAAGAACAACACAATCATTGTGGAAGCAACGGGAGCTCTAGGACATCCCCCCCACCACGCACCTCCCTTTGAGAATTGCTACACAAATCAGAGTCACGGTGCGTTAACCGCTTTCTGAGACATTTCTTTCTCTAAACTGTAACTTTGGCCTCTAAAGTGAAGGGTACACAGGGTTAATATGTTGTTCCGTGATGCCAGCACGCGCCTCCTTCCGGCCTGGTCGTGATCTCGGGCACAATGACCGCGGGCCGGGCCTCGGTGGCTCTCCCGGCGCGTCTGCCCAGCACCTGCTCACGGGCTTGCCGCCGCCTCCAGTCCTCACACGTCTAAGTGCATGCAGTGCTTTCGTGGTCCTTGGGGGCATTATCACTCAATCTTCACGTCGGATTCATAATCAGTGGAGAAGTAGGACCATGGAGTCAGGCGTTAGGAGCCAAGACACCAGTTCTGTGTATTCTGTGAGGGAGACAGCAGACGCGAGAGGTGCCCCTGAACGCGGACAAGCTGCTTCTGACCTCCACTGTCGCACAGGCTGGCTGGCCCATGGCCCCGTCAGTACTGGGGGGCAGCCGCCCCGGGCAGGAGAGCTCCAAGCCTCCCACCAGGCCTGCCTCCTGCTTGTGGCAGTGGAGGAAGGCCCTCCTGCAGAGGCCAGGAGACTGACAGCCGGTGGACCTTCTGTCCATGGAAGGAAACCCCAGGACGAGGGCAAGTATCTCCCCTTAAGAAGATGTGAGTGTTAATTTAAGAGTTAATTGGCTTGAGGGGCGCCTGGGTGGCTCCGTCAGTGAAGCTTCTGGCTTTGGCTCGGGTCATGATCGCAGGGTCCTGGGATGGAGCCCTGCATCAGGCTCCTTACTCGGGCTCTCCCTTTGCCACTCCCCCTGCTTGTGTTCTCTCCTCTCTCTCTGTTGAATAAATAAATAAAATCTTAAAAAAAAAAAAAAAGTTGATTGGCTCGAAAGACCCAAGGCCCATCTGATGCAAGAAAGCATGTAGGCTCTGGGCCTCTTGTGCTGAGTGGTTCGGGTCTTTTTTCCTGGTATTTTTGAAAAGATACAGCCGAACCATCTGTCTTATGGTGTGACAGTCCTCCCCTCCTGCAGTCCTCGAGGTGTGGCCACTAGATACATAGAAGACCCTTGTGTCTAGTAGTCCTTGGCCTCAACTCCCCTGTAGATTGTCAGCTGACACCCTATGAGCAGTGTAGGCATAGAGAAATTCCATGTTTGAACCACACGGAGATCCATATGTACATTCTTATAACCTCATATGTAGAAAAGTGCCAAGAACACTGGAAACGCAGGCCTTCAATTCCATTCTTCACTGGCCAGTTTCCTTCCCAGTGAATCCAAAGCTGTGTGGTGAGGTCCCTTCCCAGGGATACAGCCCTTCTTCTCCCTGAGGAGAAGTCTTCCAACACACTTCTGCTTACTCTTCTCAGGAGATCTTGAGATGATTCCCAGGGTTCCTGTTCCCCAGGGAGTTGGCTTCCATGATCAGGAAGCCTCAGTGTCCTGCAACTTTATGACCCCCTGCTTCCCACGTGCGCTGTAGCTCCTGTCTGCCCTGTGATGGCAGTTGTGATGTGCGCACACGTGGGGACTGTCACCTCCTGAGTTTCTGTCAGTGAGTCTTCCTACAGCTCTAAGTAGGTTTCTTTCGAGGGTCCACCCGCTGTGTTCCAGAACGTCACCTCAAGCACCAACTGTGGGACAGAGAGGATTCTGGATAAATTTCCTTAATACCTCCCTACTCCCATGAATGATTTTGCCTCATCATTATAGAAATCCTTCTCTGTTTCATGGTAAGGGTTGGCTGTTTTTAGCGGAACATCCAACATGGAAAGCCTTGCTCTTAAGTATCTGTTCTTCCTTTACTTAATAAAATTACAAACCTTTTGAAAAAGATAGTAAGGAGACACATTAAATTTATCTTTCATCTGAAAAGGCAACGTTATGGACAATATTATGTTGGCCCACAAGAAAATGTTTCTTTTATTGCGTCAACATAAGTGAAATTGTCCACAGCTTTTCAGACCTGTAGTATTATTACTCGGTGTAACCACCCTATTAAAAAGTGTGAGTTTTGGTGTCATGAAAACACATGTTTTTCTCATGCCTCACCTTCTCTTAAAGAGTCGATCATATGAGGAGAATATGTTATGGCCCTGAGAAAAAAACAGCAGTAGGTCCCAGGACGTTTCTGATCACAAATTATAGTTCTGTGAATCCTCTTAGGTCCCCAAATATCCAGTTGGAACAGAGATTAAAATTGTCTCCAGATGAAAGTCCCCTCTTCTGCCTCTGGGCCCTAGGTGGTAGGGAACTACCCTCCAGGAAGGGAGTGAGGTAGGCTCCGTGCCCCCAGCTCCCATGGGAGATGGGGGCAAAGACAAAGAAGTGAGGGATGTTTTAGCTGTCTGATAGCTGGGGGATGGTTATCCCTGACCCTTTCTGGCCATGCTAAACCTCTCCTCCGTAGTCCTCAGGGGTGAGAAGGGCATTCATTCATTCATTCATTCATTCCCCACGTGTCACCCGTGCTTGGGGCAGTCCATTCAATGCAGGCTCACCGCACAGCGGGCTGGTCTCCACACCTTCCCAGGTGTGCATCTCGGGCAGGATTTCTCCAGGTTGAGGGCAGAGAAGGACTCTGGAATGGAACGCCTTGAGGCATTGCAGACATTTTCATTACTCACTTTTTACA
Source organism: Ursus maritimus (assembly GCF_017311325.1). Classification (NCBI taxonomy): domain Eukaryota; kingdom Metazoa; phylum Chordata; class Mammalia; order Carnivora; family Ursidae; genus Ursus; species Ursus maritimus. Next base: position 75,908,725 of record NW_024423344.1, read on the forward strand.
ATTTTTTAACAAAACAGAGGCTCTAAACTGCACTTAACTTTTGTAGAGGATATCATCCGTATGATTCTGAAATGAGCTAAGTGTTGGAGATTCTAACTAAAGTAGAATGAATAATAAATACCTTGGTTTACAAGGTGATAAAATAATTTTTGCAACTCCTAAACTTGGACCTGTTTCATAATGCAACATTTAACATCCCTGCGGTTGGACTGGCAATGTTAGACTTAAAATGACTACTTGTGCCTAACGTGGTGCTTTCATCAGAGTTTTGGTGTGGAGTTGGCTGCATGCAGGGGCTCTGAGCAGGAGAGGGGTTGGGGGAACTTTGGGACGGCTCCCCAAATGTCTCGGACGTTAAGACCTGCAGTTTATTTCACTCGTTTTCATCATGCCTTCTGAATACAATGGTTTACGTCCGTGAGGCTGGCTGAGACCTAGAGCTTGTGGAGTGAATTCCTTTTTACCACTAGACACACCCTAAGAATAAATAGACGGAGAGTTGAAGACGGTTAGCAGGTGGAGGGGAAGAGGCCAGGTGGTAGAGTGGTGTGGACGGTACACTTTATTTATTTACCTGCTTATTCATTTGTTCATTCCTTCATTCATTTGTTCATTCATTCATTCACGTCTACTTGTTCTGAAATCCCCATTTTTGGGCAGCACAATCTGGCATGCAAATAGATGCAGTAAAGAAATGGAGTTTCAAGCCTACATATGGAGATTGGGGGGGGAGGTTGTACTGAGCCTTCAGTTTCCTAAATATGCGTGTACTGTATTGCGTTCTTACAATATTTTAGCTCAGCTAAACATAAACATTTAAAAACTTTATGATTAACTGCATTCGGCTTCAGTGACTCATAGAGACTTTGGAAGAGTTCCCCCCAAATGTCTTCAGACACCCAAACCGACAGTTCGTTTGACTCATCTTCACCCTGAGTCCTCAGGCATCCAGGCTTGGTCCTCCTGGCTGCTCCGGGAACTCTGGTTGCTGCCCAGGCTTATGTGAGGATGACGAGAGGACTCCAGGTTGTCTGGGTGGCACCTGACACACGGGAATGGCTACTTGGGTAAAACCCCTAAAATCCCGGTGGGTGTGGCTGGAAAGAAGGCTTCCTGGGTGACGGCGATTAGTCTGTGGAGACGGAGGGTTCCAGAGAGATGCGGATGGATGGCATGTTGGAAAGCGGGACATGGTCCAGTCTCCTCTGTTGAATTCTGGTTCGGTGGTGTGTGTTTAGGGGAGTGGCAAATCGAGGAAATATGTTGTTCTTTAGAAACAGGAATGTCACTGTTCACATACACTCACGGACCCGAGAGGTGTTTCCTGTTTGCTTGGTGTCTTTGCGTCTTTGCAGTAAGCAGGTGACCGTGGATCCATATCGATCCATTTCCGTCCTCTGTCCCTTTCTGTGCTGACACATCCGTGACTCGCTTGCAGAGAGCCGGACTAGCCCAGAGCACAGTGTGACTGCTTTATTGGTGCAAAAGTGAGGCCCACGTGGCTTAGACATCATGGTATTTCCCAGGCAGGAGGGGTTCCTTGAGGAGAAACTCGCATGGCAGGACACCAGCTCCGTGGACAGGTGAGTGGGCGGTGCCTGGACGAGGTTCTGGCTGTGAGGCGGTGGACACGTGGTGAGCAGGGAGCTGGTACTCCGGGGGTGTGGGGGGGCGCTCTGGGCATCTGGGGACAGGTGGGGAAATGAGGTCCAATTGGAAGGAAGGCTCCAGGCTTTAAATAGGAAAGCGATCTTGTCTTTCACTGGGAGGTAGGGGGTCACCACCCCAGGAAATGTCCAGAGTCTGTCCTTCCATCCATAGATTGATTATGGAGAGAAAAGGAGGCTGTTGAAAATGTGTGAAATTTCTCACACTATTAAATGTCCCCTCTCCCACCCAGGATACGTGTAGTGTGGGTTTGAATAACAGACAGAAGGGTTGCACAGATACACCAGCGAGAAAGAAAGCCAGACTGTTTTAGAGACAAGTTGAAGTTTTCTTTAGGAGTTCTTTTCTTTTTTTTTCCTTTGAATTCACATATCAATTCGATGGTTTGGTTCCGGAAATCATCAGTAGGATGTTTTCTGCATCTTACCCTGCTTCTAAATTCACACATTTTGATAGTAAGGAAAAAATCCTTTTTTGTAAGTCAGCATGGAACGTGCTGGATGGCCAGAAAGATTTCCATTGGCACAGTCACCAATGGCCCGTGTGCACCTCAGCAGTCTGGCTGGGGTCACTGCCGAGGACAGCGGTGTCAGTCGTGGGGCGGCGTCCCCGAGTGTCACAGCTGACGACACGCTCTCTGCAATGAGGAAAGAGGGGCACGTCCAGTGGGACATACATTTTAGGTGCTGTCGGGATGCCAGGTGAGTCCATTCCTCTCCAGCATCTGACAACGTCGGAAAGGATGGGAGCATCTAAATTAACGTAGAGAACCCGCAGTAAGAGTGTAACAAGCGAGTTAATGTTCGTCTTCAGAAGAATTGTGCTCCTTCATTAGATGAGACACGCTATTCTTCCTTAATTAGAGAGAACAAATATTTCCTGTAGGGAAAATATAATTATAGCTTTGGAGAGTTCTGCAGGCTGGTTTAAAAAAGAAACCCGTGTCAGCATTTTGGATAATCTGCTTTGGGTCTGAAGACTGTCTCAGTGATGGCAGAGAGGGCCGTTCTCTACCTCGGTGCTCTGAAATGAAAATACAGTGGACTGGTGGGGTCAACTGGTATACGGCTTCCATTTATTTGGGAATTCTCCTTAGTTTTGATCTGCTAAGAATTCAGTTCATGCACTATTAATTTCGAGTATTTATTGTGCATATGCACATGTTTGTTGGATTTCCAAGGCTTCTAAGGAGAAAGTGATATTTTTCCTGTTTAGAAGTTGTAGGCAAGTTTGTTGTGGTTACCCATTTATCTGTCTTTAATGCAATCAGGTAGCACTCAGTGTTCTTATGAAATGTTGCAGTGTCTTTTTTTAGGTCAGAGTCTCATTTGAGATTCCGGTAAATGGCATGAACACACACACACAGAGTCCCTCACATAATTTCTGGGGATTAACAGACCATACCCAGCAAAACAAAATCCATGTGCCTGGGCTGTAATAATTTCTTAATTTGTTGATTAAAGAAATGAAAAAATTCTGAATTAATACCTTCAGTGTGGTTCCTAGTCTCCTGGTAGTTCTTGAGGATTTTTAAGTCGAATTTTTTGGTAATGATTTTGTTGAAAAAAAATTTTTTAATTAAAAATTATCTTCTAAAATTTTAGATGAAATCCATGATTTAAAAAAAATACCCTGAGGTACCTTCTAATAGATGAGTAACGATTTTTAGAACACTAATATGACAGTGAGCGTGTGAATCTATTCTGGAAGATTAGATGTCATAGATTCGATGTTTAGCTGTAACCGAGTATTCGTCAAGGATCTCTTGTCCGTCAGTGACAGGGGGTCAGAAAGTCAGTTTGCAAGGTGCTAGGGATCTGAGTGCAGCTGAGGGCAGAGCGCCCTTCTGCTGTCTTGCAGGCCAGCTGAAGAAAATCTCTTTCAGATTACAGTTCATACCTGCACTGTTTGCACGGATCATCTCTACTTGACCTACCGTCCTGTGACAGTTTCAAGTCCCATCTCTAGGTTGTTGATTTGCTGCGAGGGGCGTTTGTCATGACTTCTGCACCTGCTCCTTCAGTCCCACATGGTGCATGAGCCTAAATTCCAGTCGGGGGTGTGTGTGATTATATTATCCTACATGGTTCTTCAATTATTTAACTAGAAGACCTTTTTTTTTTCTTTTAAATGTCAGGTGCAACCTATGACTTTTTAAAAGGACTTTTAAAAGGTTATGGGATGGAGCCATAATATTTATAAATGGTTCGTAGGGAGGTTTCATTTGTTTTATCCTTTGCAAGGAAACAAGGTCAGTTTGGGTGGGGTGAGTCTTTGAGCTGCAAGCTTGAAGATTACTCTTCTCCAGAGTGGCAGCCATTGGGAGCATCCTGGGTGATGAGAACTGTCCATTCTTGGGACTTGAAAATCTCAAAAGATCCCAGCAGTGTCATGACCATGCCATGCTACCCACAGAAAGGTCGCCTCCGCTTCAGCTGAGGGCTTGCCATCATTCCCTCCAACTGGAGGCTAAACGCAGACTGTGCTCTCCTCCTTCCTGAGTCCGATGAGTAGGAAAGATTTTATTGAAAACAAGGCACATGGTTTTTGAGAATATCTGTGCTCCCCCCCACCAAGTATAGAAGAGAACTTGTCCGACTATCACCTGACTCCAGAGTTAAATGTTTTCTGCTCTTTGGGACTACCCACGTCATCGACTAGGTATCTGCAGTGATTCTCAACAGTGTGCGATGGGACAGGGCTCAGTGATCATTGCAGAGCAAAGGAATATTAAAGATAATTTAAATCTCTTTGCCAGACCACGCACATCTTCCCCATAACACTCGAGGAATCACAGGGAGAGTTTGAAATGCCCCTCCGTTTTTGTTGTTGTTTTTTTTTTTGGGGGGGGGATGAAATAAGTGAAGAAACAATCTACATGATGATAGAAAAATGGAATAAGAAGAAAATGTCTAGAAAGTAAATGTTTTTTCACTATTATTTTGATAAATTGATAATTTCCCCAAGAAAACATCTGAGCATATGATCTATTGAAACTCGAGAATCCTAAGTAAAATCTCATTCTCTCTCTTTCTGTCTCTCATTTGTTATGTATTTTATAAATTCTTGTTAAAAGTTCAGAAAAGGTTATAGAGATTAGCTGTCCTCCTTTACAGACACAAAACTGGCAACAAAGTGAAGCTTGCTTCTGAAGTAAGGATTGAAGGTGTAAATGAGTCCAGTTAAAAACCAAATGTTTACTTACTAGTTTCAATTTTCTGCCTTAACAATTTATTGAAATGATTCCAAAGATTTAAAGTGCTTCATGGATATTACAAATCAAAAGGCAAGAAGGATAATCTAAAATTCTAGACCATCAGTTCATCAGTAATTAAGAGTTGGTACAAAGATATCTTATACATTGCTTTGTCAATTATAATGTAAAGTACTTAAATCTTAAAAATGAACGTATATTACTAATTTTCAAATATCTCACAGGAATGGTGGAACACCTGCTGTGCATTTGTGGGAAAATGAAAATAGACTTACCCTGTTTTGTTTTTTTTCCCCACTTAACATATGATATCTTTCTTCATTAACGGGCTTTTTTTGGAGGTGGGGGCAGATGTGCTAATCAAGAAAGCACAGAGGAGTATAGCCAAGTCACTCACTCACCTACTATCTAGAATTAACACTGCTAACATTTGCCACTTCTGTTTCAAATTTTTATTCCCATAGAAGAAAGAGGAAATTGCAGCTATAAGCTCAAGTTCTTTTTGTTTACCAACATAGATCCATTCCTCCCCTTCCATCCCACAGACAACAATGTCATCAATTTGGTATAAATTTCCCACATTTGCTTTTTTATTTGTTTAGAGGTTGGTTTTTTATTACAAATCTAGAACATTGTGAGCCATTAAGAATTGAAGAAATGCTATCATACAGTACATTGACGCTGTACTTCCCTTTTAAAATCCACACGGCTTTTGAGAGTTATCTGTACTGATACATAAAGAGCTAATCCAGTCTTTTTAACTGCTGCGTTAATTCCCTTCGATGATAAAAACCACAATATTCTCATCTCTTTCCCTTTCAAGGGATACTTAAGTATCTTTTTTTTTTTTTCTCCGTTACACACAGTGTTACATTCTGGTATAAGTCTCCTGAGATATATGTTTAGTATTTTCCTCAGGATATATATTTAGTGGTAGGATTGTAGGGAGCGCGTTAATTTGCATTTCCCTGATTACGAGTGAGGCTGAACGTGGCAGATTCTGCCCTGTCCCCTGGTGATGTGCCTGGGAGAGATGTGCAGTGATGCCCACTTGTCTGACTTTAGGGCCCTATCATTGACGTCTTCTCCTACTTCAAAGTCGTCATACATTTTTTCCTAAAACCCTCAGATTTCAATACATCAGGAACATCTGTTTATATGAAGCATTGATATAATGTTATATTTTTATTCAAATATTCCATGGTTCCTACCCCCAGTTATCCCCAATTATTAGAAATGTTTTTTTCACCCCTCCTGATTTTTAATCTATTTCACTATAGCTGTATCAATAATATATTGTTTTAATAAGTAAGTTCTCATAATAACTTTTTATTTTCTTATTTGTTTTGGTTATCCCTGGATCTTTATTTTTGTATATGAATTTTATAATCACTTTGACTCAGTACATAAAAAAGTTCTTTGGGGATTTCGACTAGAAATACATTTATAGATTAATATGAGGAGAATTGGCTTCTTTATTGATTCTTTCCTTCCATAAGTATGATCGATATTTCTGTTTATTCATTTTTTTCTTAAATTTTGTTTGTATTTTTTATCAGTTTCTTGAACATTTTTATTTGATTTGTTTTCTATGTACTTTGTACTTTTTGTTATTTTTCTATTACATTTTAATTTGTTTATTGGGACTCTCAGTCTTGCATTTCATATGTTGATCTTCTATCTAGAAACCCTGCTGACTTTTCTTATTAGTTCTAATAATTTTCCTGTGGAATATCTTACTATTTTCTAATGTAAATGATCATAATTACCTTTTTTCTCTTGTCTCTCATGTCTCTTATTTCTTCTTCTTTTATTGCTTTGGCTAGCACTGCCAGTACAATGTTGATAATTTGTGGTGATAGTGGATCTTCTTCTCTTGTTTCCAAATTAATATAATATCTCTAAATATTTGCCATTAGGTAACTGCTTAATTAAGGTTCCAGGAGATAATCTTTCCTGATTGTTTTCAATCAAGGATGCTAAGTTTTATATGTTTTTTCCTCTACGTTTTAGGATTACTATAACTCTCCTTTTTTTTGCTCATGTGGCAATTATATTGATGTGTATTTTTTATTTCGAATAATTCATTTATCATGTGAACCCCGTTTGGTCATGATGTCCTAGATTCAATTTTCTAGTCTTTATTAAGAATGTTTACATTTACTTTCATTAGTGAGAAGAGATTCTATTTTTTTCTTCTTATACAAGCCTTTGCTGTCAGGTTTATGTGAAAAAGTAAATTGGGTGGCTTTCTCTGATTCCTCCTCTCTAGAATGGTTTGTGCTAAGTGAGGATGATAGGCGCCTTGAATGTCTGGTGCAAGTCTTTCTAAAATCTTTTTGGGAGGTGGAGGGTGGATTTCCCTTTTGAATACTAATTATTTTAAAGTTTATAGGCCTAATCAGATTGTTTTGTTTATTTTTTGAGTCATTTATATTTTCTAGAAAATTGTCCGCTTTAATATTTTAGATGTATTCAGCAACTAAATCGTAGCTTTGTTTTATAATCCTTCAATCTCTCCTGTAGCTGTAGTTTGACAATTTTGACATTCCTTAAATTTATGTCTTTGCCCCAATATCACTGATGAATCTTGCTTGAAACTTGCCTGTAAGAATTATTTATCTTAAAAAATCATTTTTTTTTCATTTCCCACATTAATGTTATTCCTTTTACTAGGTCCTGAAGTTTCGTTATATCCCTGTTTCAACTTTCTTTGAATTTTGCTCTTTTTTTTCCCCCATGACTTCCTGAGTGGAATGTTTGTCTCTTATTTTTCGATGATTTTGCTGACCCCGAGTCTATCAAGTATCTCCCAAGGGCCTAGTGCCTTCCAGACGCTTACCATGTAATGCTCCCTTTGTTGTTTAGTTCTAAATATTTTGTCTTTATGCTGTTTCACAGATAAAATAACAAACAGTTTGTCAGAAAAATAAATTTGACACACCATGTTTTTCCCTCCCTCATCCAAACTGGGAAGTTTTTTTTTTCCCCATTAAATAATGAGATTTCTTTGATTCTTATGAATATAGTATGAGTGACTTCTATTTCTGTATAGACTTATTTAAATCATGGTGCTATTGCCATGACAACCAAAACTACACAATTTAGCAAAATATCTGAGACAAACCTGCTTTCTAAATAATTCTCCTTCTGCTCCATTTCCTTACCAAAACACCCATATGTATAATGATTTCCTGAAGAGCTAAGAACCTTTTCTCTGTACATTTGTTTTTCATTATTTTTTGAGATCCATTTTTTTTTTCAAATAGAAGGATCAAGAGGAATGAAAAATATTCAGGTTTTACCAAGGCATCATGTATATTAAAATACTCAGAAGTAATTTTAAATTACCACATAATAAATACAAAATAACAGTTAAAATTTTACCACCCTTGTTATAAAAATTACCATATACTACGGACACAATAATGGCTAAATTTAAATGTTAATCATGATAATGTGATAAATTGTTTCAAGAACAGTGCAGCTTATTGAACCAATAAATAATTATGTACTTTTCCGTTAAGTACATGTTTTCAGGAGACGGAGGAAAAAAGAGATTTGTCATAACTATGAGAATATGACATTTTTAGTATCAAACAGGAGTTGTTTTTCCTTTTTGATAATGACTATCATATGATTTGCAAATATTATTGGAGACCCAAATAGATTCCACAAAATGTGTAAGAAATTCAGTGATTTATAAGGCTAATAAAAAAACCTCCTAGCATTCTACTTCTCCAGCTCTTTCTCAAGCCAAGATTGCAGAGGCTAAAGCTTGTGTATTTTATACAAAGGATAAAATTCATTGCATTGCTAGCCATGCCCGCTCTCTTGTTTCATTTCTAACTGGGGAAATGCACTTGGCCTCTTTTCAACCCTGATAACCTGTCCTGCTCACTAGAGTTAACCAAATCTGTATTTATTATGCTCCTCTATGCCTGTCATTTGAACATCGTGGCAGGTCTCCCAGGATAAATAATGCTTCAGTGTTCCAAAACGAGAGCAGAATGTCCCATTCTGGCTCCCGGTGACCCAGCCTCTCCCAGCAGAAAACACCAGGGAGGAAATGTCAGTAGCACCATTTAAATATCATTTGCCTTTTTCTGTTATAATTTCTAATTGAGGAGGATGTGCTTTTTGACATGTTTAGTTTTTGTCGGCTCTGTGCTTTTAAGTTTTCTTGCTTCACACACCATCTTTTTAAAAATACATTTCCAAGTCCAGCTTCTGTGCAGATGTGAGACGTGATAAACGTGCACTTAAAAAAAGACACAATTATCGTGGTGATCACTTATTGGCTATTACCTATAAAATGGGCTGGGCTTTGAGCTGAGGATTATTGCAGTTAATATTGACATTAGCCATGAGGTAGGTATGGTGGTCTCCCCGTTTTAGATTAAGAAACTGGAATTCACCATACAGTACATCCCTAGTTTTTGATGTAAAGTTCCATGATTCATTGCTTGCATGTTACATCAAAACTAGGGATGTACTGTATGGTGACTAACATAATATAATAAAAAATTATTGAAAAAATAAATATATGTGATATATATTTTATTATTATGTATCATATATATTGTATTATATATATCTATATATTATTACATATCTATATTCAGGATAAATCCCTAGAAGTAGAATTTCTGAGTCAAACAATATGGGAATTGAACGTGTTGATAAAGCTGGACTGATTTACCATCCCACAGGAAGTGCTCAAGAGTCCCTAATTCTGCCTTCCTTACCCATTTTTAAATATTTTCCAATTTTATAGGTGACAAATGTTATTTCATAGTTATTTTAATTCACAATACCTTATTTGTGATTGAGATTAATCATTTTCATGTTTATCGCTCATTTCTATGCCTTCTTACTATGATATGTTTTTTCAAATTCATTAACCATTTTCATATTTTGTTATTATTATTAATATGGTAAGTTGCTTTATACATCAAAAAATATAGTACTTTGTCATAAAAAAAAAAAGAAACTGGAATTCAGAGAGGTTTAGTAAGTGTCCTTGGTCACACAGCCTGGAAATGACGGCCTTGATGTATGAACTCTGGTACGTCAGGATCGAAACCTGAGTTTTCCCCAAAATATCTCCCACATTGAAGACTGTCAGAAGAGTGATAAGGAAGCATAGTTTTAAAAGTTAATTTTTTTTTTAAAGATTTTATTTATTTATTCAACAGAGATAGAGACAGCCAGCGAGAGAGGGAACACAAGCAGGGGGAGTGGGAGAGGAAGAAGCAGGCTCCCAGCGGAGGAGCCTGATGTGGGGCTCGATCCCAGGACTCTAGGATCATGCCCTGAGCCGAAGGCAGACGCTTAACCGCTGTGCCACCCAGGCGCCCCCTTAAAAGTTAATTTTTAAATTAACCTTTTGAAATACAGATGATTTATTTCTTTTTTTTATTAGAGTATTTAATTCTGAACAAAACACATTGAGAGTATAAACAAGCTTGAAAGTGGTAATGCTAAATAACACTTTCCAGATTTTAAAGGACTTTTCCTATGTGTTCCATGGGATGGTACAGTGGCATAAAGTCACACAGAACTGGATCTAAATTATTGTTCTATTACTTATTAGTTTTGTAACTTGAAGCAAGTTAGCTAATATTCCTGCACTGAAATTTCTTTTTCTATAACATGATTAGGACAATATCTACTTCACAGGGTTATAGGCAGAGCTAAGACTAGGGTGAGGTGAGTGAGGCATTATTGAAGTGTAAAATATCTATGTATGGACATGTTCCCAAGAGCCAAGTTGTTCTCTGCTTTTTTGTATCTGGGCGTTTAGCATCCTGCACAGTGCTTTGCAAAACGAGGTGTCCTGTACACATTCACTGAACAGACGGATGAACTAATAAATGAATTAGTTAGAAGCCACTCTCAAAAGGCTTTGATAGATTGCAAAGATGGTCCCAGTTCTTTATTCTTCTCTGTGTCCCTGACTTCAACACTTCTCTTCTCCAGAGTTAAGTCTTATTTCCCTCCCTTTGAATTTGAGCTCCTCTTGTGACTTGCGGTAGCCCAGAGAATACAGTAAAAACGATGATGCCCCAGTTCTGAGCCCTGATGCAAATCTGTGTTCTCAGATACCTGTCATCGGGCTCCCTGTGGTAAGGGATGCTCTGTGAACCAGCCAGTGGCCAGCCAACCCCAGGCGCTTGGAGGAGGTCATCCCACCCCTGACAGAAGGACTCGGGGATCAGAATAAATACTTGCTGTTTTCAGTCACTGAGTTTTGGGACAGTCTGTTATCCAACAACATCTGCTTGCTACAAATCACTGTCTAATTAATTTAATTGTTATAGCTCCTACTTTGAACCACAGACTGTGAGGACGCACATTCCAGGGCAGTTGTTGGACAGACAGCTCTCCATCTCGGGGGTGACTTGAGAGATGCTGAGATACCCCCCGCTTCCCAATGTCCCCAAATGCTTGGTCCCCTCATCTTCTTGGCCCCCAAATCCCTAACCGTTGGGTAAGGAAGACTTCTGTTTCTCAAAACTCCCTGTTACATTGCAAAAACATCCTGAAGTGCTCTTTGCAACCCTAAGTAGCCAGAACGTCATAAGAAGGAGGGTACTGGTGCCGAGAAATCACTAGGAAGGGAGAAAAGGACTCCATGAGAAGAGCACAAGCTGTAGCCCACGTGCATGAAATCAGCACGTGGGACACATTGAGCTGTGGGTCTGTTACATCTTGGGCAGCACTTTGTCCTGTGGTCTCTAGCTAGTGGGTTGAAATGCTACGTTAGTTACAGTAATTTTATCATTTATCTGGGACTTAACTTTTTTTAAAGTGTAACAGGAAGCAAGAGGCCCAGATTCCTGTGCTGAGCCTGACACTTCACGTTGAAATCTTTAGTAAAACAGTTCTGTCCTGTGAAATTTCATTTTATCAATCCCTAAAAGTGTAATGACCCCATTTCATATTTCGATCTACTTTTCCTAGCCATCACTTTTAAAAACTGTTGAATCTTTGGGACGGCGATGCCAAAATTTGCTTAAGTCATCTGCTCTCGATCTGATGCGAGGGTTGTTTCAGACTAGGAATGTAAAAGTTCATATAAGCTGAATGTTACTACGGTCTTCAAGAAGCAACTTCTATGGTAGGTTGATTTTTGTTTTGAATGATGCTTCTGGTAACGAAACACACATCTATGTCCCCGTGACAGATGCAGCGTTTGTAGAAGGATGTGTGTTCATTAACAGTAGGAAGTGTGAGGCTTTTCAGCTGTGAGCACTAGCTTTCGCTGATACGGAGGGTTTAAGTGATCTTTTATTATTTCTACTCTAATGACACTCGGGGAGCGTTCCTGTCCTGGCTCCCGGAGGCTGGAATTGGACTCGGTTCCAGGACCAGCAGCTGGCGGGGGGTTCAGGCGGTGAGTCACAGGGCTTGCAGGCATGGGGTGAGGGTGAGGCCGCCTGCGTTCCAGTCCTTGGTCCACCTAATGCCACTGTGGGCCCTTGGGCCACTTAAACCTTCACTGTCCCGGCTCAGTATTCTCCTCTGTAAAATGGGGGGATCATTGTACATACCTCCTGGAGTTGTTGTTAAGGCTAAATGAAATAAGCCATTTCAGGTGTAATGGTGCTTGGCACACACCACTCCCTAAGACGGTAGCTCTGAGTTTTACCCTCAGCCCAAAACTTCCTTGTATATCCAGGCTAATTAATGGCAATTTTCACCTCAAGAGCTCTCGGCTTTTTACTCCCTAACTTCTCGTTCCAGTGGGAAGGAGCGCCAAGATGGGCTGCGTTTCGGAGCCACGCTGGTGTGTGGGGGGTATCACTGGGCGAGAAGGGGGCGGGCAGTTGCTTTGGTAACATCACCCCCTCCGGTCACCCGGCTTCTAGTTCACCTTGTCAGCAATCACAGACTCTTTCCCTAATTTCTGACATGTTTGCAAAAAAGGAGAAGCCTCACGCACTTTTCTTCGGTCAAAGACTAAAAGGGAGGAACTCCCAAACGTATGCACCGGGGAGGCCCCCCTCTGTGTCTTCTCACAGCCTCTAGAAAACCCTGCAAGCTTCAGACCAGCTGCCGCACTGGGCGCTGGCAGGATCAGCCCTGCGATGAGGCGCCTTGCCGGTTATGTTAAGTAAACTCTTCAGCATGTTGGACCTGGACTTGGTGGAGGCCGTCGCGTGTCCAACATCTCCAGGGACTTTGCACCAGTAGGCTCCGTGAAAGTGCTTCTGACCCCGAGGGCAGGGTGTCTGGACAACCGATCGCTCTGGTCCGCTGTGCTTTTATACTTCAGTCTTACCCCTTCTGGGCTCCCACGAATCAGCGATCAGCCAAAGAGGCTGATTCACGTCCGTGCTGGCTCAATCTAAGCCTGTTGTACCAGGCGGGATTCAACTGTTTCCTAAACTGACTAAATATTTAGGCAACCCTCTAGTTCACCTCCTTGCCTAGGGATGCTCGAGGATGAATGTGGACATGCGCGTCCCACCCCAGACCTCTCTGCCCCAAGAAAATTAGCACATCCATGTTTCAAGGTAGACATTCTCTTTAATTTGGACCCTCCTCCCTTCCCATTCTAAACCCCATTGAAGGCAAAAACAAAACAGACAATTGCCATGGCATTTAATATTTTGTCTGATATAAAAGGTGTTGCATTTTACTAATAAGTAAATACAAGTGAGCCAGTTTTGTGAACCATCAGGAAAGCCATCAGTAGAATTCTAAGGCAGAATATGAACAGACCATCTCATTAATATGTTAATTTTGCCTGTGGGATTGAATCCCAGTGGATCGGATGACCTCTTTCTGCTCCTCGCTAGAAATTGGATGTTGGGTTAAACGCCGGTGTAATGCAAGTCAAGATATCAATAAGAGAAAGGACAGCAGTGCTGAATGCCACAGAGCATGGGTGTTCTGCTGGCTGCAAGTCCTGCGACCCTTCTGCAGAAAGGCTGTTGTAATAACAGACACGCACATCATTCAATCCTGGATGATGAAAGAGATTTTTGAAAAATATGAACACGTTAGATCTGTCGATAGTTGCAAAATTAATCCTTAAAATGCATTTGTTTTCACCCTGACATTGGTTTTTCCTTCCTTCCCCTCTTTTTCTTTAAAAACATTTTTATTTTGTAACCAAATATAGTTTGGAATCCAGCATCCGTGAAATATGGGGGAGAATCATTTAAAAGGGGTGCTCTTTCAACCACATTTATGCTATTCTAAATTGCCAATTAATCATCGACTTTCCCCAGTCTGAACTGGAATCTTTAACACGTGCTCCCCGCCCAGACACGCCTGGGGGGCCCAGCATCCTTCCTCTGCTTGCCGACACGAAGTCACCGTCCTCATGAGAAGGGTAGTGTGACATCGTGTCACCCATAGCTCTTTTTCCCGCCTTCCCACAACAGGATGTGCGGTACATATGGGGCCACTGTTGTCAAGGCCAGCAGGGAATCAAGCAGGGAGTCAAGGTCCGAGGGGGAGGTTCTGGTATAAGTTGGCAGGAAATATCCAGACTCGCCACCACCACGTGGCGTTTCGGCCACAGCTGTGCTCTCGCTCCCCAGTCCCAGGGTCCCTGCTGCTTCTCCCATTCCTGGAAAACCAGACGTCCTTCTCTGCCCTCCCTGCTGGGCTCCACTTTCCTCTCTCTGCCCTGACATCATTGTTGTCCCTTTCCCCACCAACTCAGGAAATGCCCAAAAGGTCTTCATAGACCATTTTAAAATTAAGAAATCACCTCTAGATCTACCATTCAAGAAATCTCCTGCCAATATGTGCTTTACTTTTTCTGTGCCATGGGTTTATTTTTTAATACAGGTACAATTATACTATGTTTACCGTAAGAATACAAATGGTATAAATTTTGTTTCCAGCTTAGTTTTTTAGCTTCTGTTGTTCAAGAACATTTCCCATGCTTTCATGGTGTCTTTATCAACACCAATTAAATACTTACTGGTCATAAAAATTTAGAAACCTTAGAAAATGCAGAGCAGTAAAAAGAAGTAAAAGCATTTCTTTTTCCTTTTCTTGGGCTGACTATACTTCTTTTGAGGTCTTCTGAATATATAGTTGGGGTTATTCTTCATATAGAACTTATATATTACATTCAATTAACTTGATACATTCACTAAATCAATCCATCATAGGATGCCCGCTGTTTAGCTCATCATGTCTTTAGTGTGGGCTATCAGC
This sequence comes from Ursus maritimus, assembly GCF_017311325.1. Lineage (NCBI taxonomy): Eukaryota > Metazoa > Chordata > Mammalia > Carnivora > Ursidae > Ursus > Ursus maritimus. The sequence continues at coordinate 75,923,792 of NW_024423344.1, forward strand.
TATTTCTGTTTGTTGTGGGTGCCATAACTAAGGTAAAGATGAACATCCTTGCTTGTAAGTCTTTCATTGCATTCCTGATCATCGTCGTAGCATAGGTTCCTGTATGTGGAAATACTGGTTCAAACAATACGAACTTTTCAAAGCTTTATGCCGCATAACCAAGTTGTTTTTTAAGAAGACTGTACCAATTTTACTTACTTACTTATTTATTATTATTTATTTAATTAAATAAGCTCTACCCCAACATGGGGCTCGAACTCATGACCTGAGATTAAGAGTCGAGTGCTCTACTGACTGAGCCAGCCAGGTGCTCCAAGACGCTACCAATTTAAACTCCCAACAGAAGTATATAGAAATATCTTTCTCATCCTAATTTTTAAAATTTTATTTCTTTGGTATCTGTCATCAGATTGACATTTATAATCTACCTAAGCAACTTGTACGGGTGCCTGGGCGGCCCAGTCAGTTGAGCATCTTACCCTTTGTTTCGGCTCAGGTCATGATCTCAGTCATAGGATCAAGCCCCGTGTAGGGCTCCGTGCTCAGTGGGGAGTCTGCTGGAGATTCTCTCCCTTTCCCTCTGCTCCTCTCCCCTCCTCTAAAATAAATACATAAATAAAAATCTTTAGGAAAAAGAAAAGCAACGTGCAGTGATTAGAGACACACTGTCTGCCAGCGATTGTCCTAGCAGTGTTGACATCACTTCTAATTGTAACAGCCGTCCAGGTGGGCCCACATGACTTGCTGTCTCCGTGTAATAGATGAGGAAACTGAAACTGCAACGCAGAAAATTGAACTAACTTGCCCAAAGTTATCCACCCAAAAATGTCTGAACCAGGATTCCTACCCAAGACTGAGCAACTCCAAAACCTGGCAAACTTTGTCACCAAGCTCCTGCAAGAGAAACAATGCAGCTTATTATGTGGAAAACACACACACACACACTCACGTACACACTCACACACACACTCATACACACTCATGCACACACTCTCACACACACTCACACTCGCATATACACTCACAGACTTGCACACATATGCACTCACACACTCACACTCGCATACACATGTTCTCACACACACATACACTCACGCACACACACACATACACACACAGACTCGCACACACACTCACACACACACACACACCCTGAACAAAGCAACGTCTCATGTGACACCTCGGCACGGGCACCACTGAGTGAGCATCACCTGGGCCTCTTCTTGTGCAAGTTGTGAGGTCACCAGGTGGAAGGAGACACACGTGGGCCAACAGATTGGAAAAAATCTATGAAAATGAATGAGAAACCCATTTTAAAATAATGCTCACCTCTAATAGTTTTTAATTTTATTTATCCAATTTATCCAGTTTGGTATTTGTGTCATCATACTTTTAAACTTTTTCTTTTGATTTGTTTCAGAACTGAAAGCAGAAAAAATGATCACATTTGTTTTCTCGTACATTTTTATAGTTTCTGTGCTAACGCTTTATCTCTGTAACCCACGTCGAGTATAGTTGGGCACACAGGGTGAGGTACAAAGCTGACGATTTTTTCTTCTAAAAAATTAAATCAGTCACTTGGTGGCATCCGCTCGATGACTCTGCTCTTTGTACTCTCTGCCGTGTGAAATGTATGTGAAGGGCTCCTAAATGCTCTCTTTCCTGCTGAGGAAGCTCATATTTGTACCGTCGACAAGAAGTAATCTTGGAGACAGGGTATCGTAGAATCATTACCTTTTTTGAGAGAAACTGGTCATTGATGTGACATATAACAGACCCTACAATATTCTGGTTATGCACTGCTAATAAACACAAAATACAGGTACAAAAAGAGAGTTGGTTGTCAGTTGCACAGTTTGGACCAAACGAGTGGGGAGCAAACCACGAAGTGTCCGCATCACCCAGGATAGTGGTATTGAAACAATTCGTAATGATGACGGACCATCACCCCACCAGCAGAACATCAGGCCAGCAGTCAGGTCCCGCTGAGGCTCTGGAGCAATAATGAGGGGGGCTGCGTGTGTGCCTGCCAGGGGACAGCGGACCAGAATCATCTGGGGCTCTCTTTGTAAGCAGCCTCCGCCTGCCCTCTCCCCGGGCGTGCTGCCCCCATTCCCTGCAGAATGCAGGCTGTTGGGGCTCCTGCCACCCTCCAGGTTTTCTGCCCCCTTTCCCTACTCACCCTGAGGTTCCATGTCTGTGGCCGGACCTCTCAAGATGGCAGCAGAAGGCAGGGGACATAGTTCACCTCGAAAGCAGGAGTATCGCGGGGGACTCCCATTGCTTGCTTCCAAGTGGACGCCCAAGTATCATGTTCTTTCTTGGGCTGTGTTTGTAAGGATTTCCTTAGGAAGATCATAACATAATCTTTGCAGATCTAAATGTGCTTGCTCACTGATTCTTTGTTTCCTTTCAGTCCACAGACTTTGGATATTGGAATACTGGACATCTTCGGTTTTGAGGAATTTCAGAAGAATGAATTTGAACAAGTAAGTGGGTTTCTTTTGAAACTTTATATAATGTGTTTCTTTTCAACTAATAAGTGAACTCTTTAATTCAGGAGAGACTATTTGCATAATTACTTGCAAATACAGAATTAAATTAAGTATTTTGCTGTCCGGTTTTAAAATTTATATCTCTGGTTCATGGACATATTCATCCTTATTATGTTATCTGTAAACAACTGGCATAATCATTTTTTTTTAAGAACAGAATCACTTGTTTTAAAAGATAGGGGATGCTCTTTCAACCAGGTTAGAGAGACCGAGGGCATCGCCGTGTAAAATCGGGGCAAAAGTCTTCAGAAACCTTGGCCAAAAATCAGAATGGAAACACTGCATTATGCTAAATACTGTTATTTGTAGGAGTCGTCTCTATGTGACATTCACACGTACAACTATCGGAAACTTGTAAAAATAGATTCAAGAGGCACTGATGATTTTTAATCCATTTACAGTTTAGGGCACTCTGAAAAACACTAGTTCTTTTTTTAAGGATCTCCATAGTAATGTATGAATCATTTAATCGAAGTAAGTATATCTAAAAATTAAGTGTTAGAGAAGAGAGAGTAGAAATAGAACTTGCCCCAGCCGGCAGAGAAGGGGAGGCGAGCCTGTGCAGAGAAACGGGGCGGAGAGAGAAAACCAGGCTGTGTTACAGCACGGGAAGAGTCACAACCATCGTGGTTAGGGGACGCTGTTAATAATGACATCACTTGTTGGCTTTGCTCTTTTAAGGGAGATAGCGTGGTGGTGAATGACACCAGATGGGAGTTTGAAACCCTGTTCTGTGACTTCTACGAGCAGAGCTGTCTTGGTCGGGAGCAAACATCAGTAATGAGGTTTCCTGGGCTGTAAAGTCAGGACAGCAAGAGGCTTGCAGAGCTGTGGGACTTAACAAGATGACTGTTCTAAGGGTTCCGGTGTCAATTTCTAGCTGCCGTCCACGGGTAGGAAACCGCGAGAGCCACCACCGCTGTTGTAAGTCAGGACAACTCGAAAACCTTTTAAAATTCAGCTTTTTTTTTTTTTTCTTATAAAGTGGTGCAGCATCTTGTGAGTAGATCCTAAATCATGTTGACTCACCTAATCCAGGATGAGTCATCATGAATCATGTTCTTTACCAAACTTTTAAAAGTCTGGTATGAAATCAGACAAGGAAGACCACAGATTTCTCCCCCTTTCAGATTTCTGTATCCGTGGGTGAGTGGCAAAAGGAGGACTGTGGTTTGATTTATTCATCACCTACTGTAAGAAAGCTAGTGGCGTACAGAGGCAGGGGGTAGTTAGAAGACTGATCGGTAAAATGGCGCGACAGAGCTGGGTCTCCGGGCTTTGACCGAGATGCGGCTCTCGACACAAGTCCTTGAAGGTCGTCTGGCCATCAGTATTGAGTCCTGATGTTATTGCCTTAAAAACATACAGGCTCTCCTGTCCCCAGTGAGACTCCCTGGTTTCTCCATCTCCTGGTAAGTGACAGGCAGAAACCACAGGTGTGGGTGGTCCTGTCACAGCCGCTGCAATGCAGGGCTCCCAGCACCGGCTCCACCCCCCACACCCCGGCCCGTCCAGCCTGTGCTGATGACTGGTACGGACACACCTGTGTGTTGTTTTCTGATTAAAACTCACTTCTTTTACTACAGTTACCTATAGCCCTCCTTCTTTCTTTCTGCTAAGTATTTTAATTATGTATTTTAGAATATATTCACAGGAGATTTTTCACAGAACAAGGAATGGCATGTTTTCAATCTAAAGAAGGAGTCTCTATTAAATACCAAATGATAGTTTTAGACGCTTCTGGGTAGAATCTCAAGATCAATTCTTAGGTTTAAGTTAGGAAAAAAATTTTTTTTAAAAAACCTGTCCCTTTTTCTTAGGTTTGTTTGGTTGTAGGAGCCATTTAGAAGAATAAAATTATTTTCTTTGTGATGAATCCAAATCTCAGCTTACAGTGGATCTAGCAAATTTCTTTTTTTTTTTTTTAAGATTTTATTTATTTATTTGACAGAGAGACAGCCAGCGAGAGAGGGAACACAGCAGGGGGAGTGGGAGAGGAAGAAGCAGGCTCCCAGCGGAGGAGCCTGATGTGGGGCTCGATCCCAGAACGCCGGGATCACGCCCTGAGCTGAAGGCAGACGTTTAACAACTGCGCCACCCAGGCGACCCAGCAAATTTCTAAGTTTGCATGTGAACTTATCACAAAGGCTTTGGTTTGAATGTCGCATTCTAGATTTTGAGCTGCTAATAGAATGTGAACTTGTTTATTTTGTATTCCATTGCAAACTTTCAACAAAATGTTTAACAAATCAACACTGTGTTCTGAATCAAACCCAGAAGAGTATTAGTGCCTTCATAAGTATTTATTTTATTCTGTTTTGAGCTTTTTGACCCATCTATCAGCTGTTTGCTAGAATGTCAACTCCTGCAGGGTTGAATTGTGTCTGGTACAGCATTTCGTATATAATAGAAGCTGAAAAAATACAGTTTCCATTGAAATCTCAAGAATGAATTCATAAGAAAACATCTTCATAGTGGATCTCCTAGTGGTTTCCTTGCTCAGGAACAAACATATATATCCCAGCTGTTCCTCCATACGAAGCCTGACAAACGTTTAGAACAGGGACAGTTTGAGGAGATACTGAGACGCACTTCAAAACCTCAGCATCTCCGACCTCAGTGTCCCCAAGCAGCTCTAAAAGATTAGATGGGCCTTTGCGGTTCTTTAGATGAGAATTTATTTCAGCTAATAGGAAATGCTAATCCTGTTTTAATGATTCATTTCTATTTAGGGCTACTTTACATATTCTAATAAAAATCATAGTTAGAGTAAAACATATGACTATCTAGTTAGATATATGTATGTTCATATGTATCTCAGCAGTAGTCGGACGGTTCATTGGAAGGGGGGTCATCCTGAGTAGTCGGAGGCCCAAAGTGTGATTTGGGAGGCTCTGAATCTACCACCCTCATTATTTAAATAGTTACATTATTGCCAGCTCTCTCTGTGTTATGTAATACCCGCATTTTATGAACCCTATTTCCTTCATCATATAACGCTTATCTCTAGCTCTGTAAAAATACCTCCTAACGCATCGAGGGAGAAGCCTCTCCAGCTGAGCCCCCAGCGTCAGGCAGGCAGTGAATCCCAAGTTTGTAATGTTCAAGAAACAGAAAGATAGTGAACAAGTCTGGGGTATCCCTTACACATCACAGCGTCAATGATGCCAGAAAGGAGAGAGCAATAGGAGGCATTAGAAAGTAGGATAGAGAAGTAACAATATTTCCACTTCCAGATGTGATGATGTATTTGGAAAAGCAAGAAGAGTGAGACGTCACGGCAAACAATGAGAGAACTTGAGAGAGAAGCTGGATGCAGCACGAGCGTGCAAACCAGTAACTCCTATGGAGTTTAAAACTAGCATGTCTGGAGCATGATGGGAGTGAAGCCAGACTGACGTGGTCAGAATGAAGCAGCTAGCCTCAGTGGGGCCAGTGTAGAGGGCTCCTGAAAGTCACGTACTTTAGACAAAAGGTCTTGGTGTCTAGAGATGCCCGTCCTCCCTAAGCCATGACACAGGTCACCTGGGGCGGTCCTGCTACAAATAACTGAAGAATGAATGGCAGAGTTAGAGGAGCTCCAATCTGCTGCTCCCGATAAGTACAGACGGAATCAAGGCAGGGGTATCGGTGACGGCTAACATTGCAAAAACAGACACACGCAAGATGCCTCTCAATTGTTCTTGTCAAGAAAGAGAGCAGGGTGGGGAGGGAGGGAAGGAAGAGAGGAGACCTGAATATAATGAAGTTTCCTGAGCTAACTACTAGATAACAAGGACTGAGGACAGAGGAACATGATGCAGTGAACAATGAGGATGCTCTCTGCAAACTCCAGGCACGGGAAACCATACAGGACAAATGGCCTGATCTCTTCAAGTGCAAGGGTAAAAATATAGAAGAAGGCAGCTAGCCTATAGATTCAAAGAGATCTAAGAAATAGAGAAGTCAGTTAAACACATCGACATTGTGTAGATCCTTAATTGCTTAAGTATAAAATTTATGAGTTAACTAACATAATGTAAAATCTGGATATCTGATGAAGTGAAGAAATTATTGTTGGTAGAAATTATGTGTGTTAAAGGTACTGTGGATGTGTTTTCTAAGTCTTCAGATCTTAGAGAATTAGAGAACTAAAGCTCTTGCCAATTAAATGACACAGTGTCTGAGAATTACTTCAAATGAGTCTAGTTTTGAGGGTAGTAGGAAAATGGATAAAGCAGAATTGGCCATGAGTTGATAATTCTTTAGGTTTATTGATGGCAGATGGGGGTTCATTACGTTGTTCACTGTGGAATATGCTAAAACTGTCCTTAATATACAATTCTAAGTAAATGAGAATATTTTGAGATTACATAAATTTTATTTTAATAAATGCTAGACTGTTTCCACGCCTAACAAATGGGATTGCAAAGCTCTACATACTACAGATCTTTACCAAAGGCACAAAGAACAAAGTCATGGAAAGTGATGATTTAACATTCAATAATTTTCCTACATTTCCCACTATACACATAAAATGCAGCTATGTATAATGAAACACTTGGAGCTGTGGAATCTAGTAACATTGCGTATCAACAACCTACTGTAAGAATATAGGAGAATTTGAAGAGAGAATACATTTGTTCAAGCTTAAAGCTTCTGTTGCAGAAGATAAAATTGTGATACATGACCATCGCCAGGCTTCAACTTAGCTGATTCCGGAAGAGTTGTCAAGGATTTGAAATGTTTGCCTGCTTACAAACTCTCTTCTAAAAACTGAGGTTTACTGGAAAGTCCAGATGAACATTAATTCATTCAGGCCTGAGCTAAGTGTTCAAACACTAAAAAAGCCAGATAACTTGACTTCTATAATTTTATGAAATGAGATTATATATTTTGGACAAACTCACGAAAAAAAAATACCGTAAACTCCTTAGTTGTGAAATCACTGTCCTGGAAATGATACAAGGATAAATCATCACCCTTCCCGTGGGGTATCCCATTTTACAGATGGGAGAGCTGTGAGGGCTACAGTCTCTGCTCTGTGACAGAGACCGTCATTACAGTACCCAGAAGGACCTGTTTCTGGCTTATTTGTATCAAGGCAGTCTACGGTTCGTTCATTCCACAGACATTATTTGCACGTGTACGAAGCTCCAGGCCCTGTTGCAGGCACCAAGAAGTGTGCAGGCATGTGGTGTGGTCTGTACAATGCAAATGGGAGAAGGACCAGTTCTAATCGGACATGAAAACGTTGCCATTTTAGCTCCAAGGACGGCAGGACCCGTGCAATTTTCACCATAATTAATGTCCTGACAACTGTTAGGTTTCAGTATTGATCTGGGGTACCTGGGTGGCTCAGTGGGTTAAGCATCTGACTGTTGACCTCAGGGTCATGAGTTCATGCCCCATGTTGGGCTCCACACCAGGCATGGAGCCTACTTAAAAAAAAAAAGTAGGTTTCAATATTAATCCACTTAGCACTCAATCAATTGATCTACGAAAACAAAAAAATATTTTATTGTTAAGTCACGTCACATTTAGAGTCCAAGATTGTACATATATTAAATATTCAACTCAGTTTAAGAAAAATCTGAATGAGAAAATTTAGTTTCTTCACATAGCAGAATACTAGTCTAGTGCTACTGAGGTCCTCTAGGGAAACAGACATTAAATAATGAGAGGCTATTTTAATGTACTTTGTTGCACTAATATTGGGTTCTATTTTTTAAAAAGCAGTATGGCTAGAAGTCTTCTTGCAGGAGGGCAGGGTGCCTGGTGGGCTCGGTCAGTAGAGCATGCAACTCGATCTCAAGGTCATGAGTACAAGCCTCACGTTGGGTGTAGAGCCTACTGAAAGATACATACATACATACATACATACATATAAGATAAAACTAAAAAAAAAAAAAGAAGAAGTCTTCAGGTGACAGTTTTTAAAAAGCTAATTTTGAAGAAACCAAAAAATGAGGCAGGGAAAAGCAATTTGAACTGTACATTTAATAACATTTTCCCCTCCAAACTCTGTAACTTAAAAAATATTACCATTTGGTGTTATGGAAAGCAAGGCTCGGATAATTTAAGTAAGTCACAGAAGGACACAGCACGAGGCTCTGAATTCGGGACCGAAGCTGTGTGCCCTCCCCCCAAGTTCCGCAGGTGCTCTGAAGCCAGACGTAAATGTGGGTTGTTACTCTCCATCTTCGAATGCTGCCTGCTGCCTGCCCATGAGGATATTTGTTTGTATTTCTCTAAGGACACAACAGCATTTATTCTATTAAATGTAGAAATAAAATCTTAGTAAATTTTGACATTCTTTCTTTTCCCCATCGTGGAGTTTTTCACCAAATCCTCTTACGATGTATAAATACATTAGAGAATGCAGGGGTATCTATTTTATTGCAGAATACCACCAGAATGACGAAAAGGAGATGTTACAGGACATTGAAAGAGGAATGAAATGGATTTGAAAATGTACATCAGATCACGTTAGACAAGAGCGCTTCGAGTTCTTGTAGTGATGACTAGCCAAGGAAAAGCCCACGTTTACAATAGTCAGTGTTCAGATCTAAAGCCCAAATGTGCTAACCAGGAATATAGATTCATGTAGTTTTCTGCTAATAATCATTAATGGCTACAAGTTCTCGAAGCCCTGCTGTGACTCGGATGCTTTTCCTGGATGATCTCGGACTCCCACAGCAACCCTCTGGGGAAGGCTTTGCTGGCCCAGCAGGGAACGTGGATCCGTGGCCCCAAGGCCAGCCCTCCGAGGGCTTGCTGTGTCCCTGTCCTTGCCACCTTGTGACCACTGTCCTGAGAGCTAGTTATTTATTCAGTGCCTCTTAGCTTTGCACTTAATCCTGGGTAATGACAACTATTTTAAAAAGAACCGATATTTCAATAGAAATTACATATTATTGTTTTTAGGCCTGCATTAACAAGTGAATATGAGAAGGCATATTGATTAAGCTGAGATTTGTTGCTAAACGCACACACACACACACACACACACACACTTATTTTTTGTTGGAAAGTATAGTGCCCGAAGCTTTAAAAGATGAGAATTTTGACCAGAAGTTATGTTTCCAGCAACTGGGCATGGCTTCTGTGTAAATGGAAGGATATATTTTATGGACAAGGTATCATACAAAATATCTCAAAACACTTTTTTTCTTTTCGTTTGTAGTTTCCAATTCTGATGTTAGTAGATGATTATATAGAATATGACAGTCGGTTTGGCCAATGGGTTTATTGTTGGCCGATCCCTTCAGTTAATCCCTCATATCCCAGAACAGTGATTACTCCCATTAAAGGAGAATATAGGTATGAATTAGGCCCATTAGAATGTTGAATTTATTTTATGAGCCTGTGTTGCTCCAAGTCAGAGAATCAGTAAGAGAAATGTTGAGAAAGTGGTTTTTGCCTGAATAAAAACAATGTTCTTTTTTAAAGATTTATTTATTTACTGAGAGTGTGAGCAGGGCGGGGAGGGGGAGGCAGAGGGAGAGAAAGAATCTGAAACAGACTTCACTGCATCCAGAGCACGGAGCCTGAGGCGGGGATCGAACCCACAAACCTGAGATCATGACCTGAAACCAAAAGTTGGCTGCTTAGACGATGGAGCCTCCCAGGCGCCCCTGACTAGAGACAGTGTTTTTACGCCTGTGAAGTAACTTCCATCTACATTTGCTTAGAACCTCTTCTGCAGAGTTTAATTGTGAAAGTTCAAAGGGAAACCAGAGGACGTTTGCAAGGACGTTTGCTTTGTGTAGAAAGGTAATCCACCAAAGAGGAGTGGAGGGGCAGGGAGACTGGAAAGGGTGAAACCCAAGCAAATCCAGGGAAGACCTCGAAGCAGCGGCAGGGGCTTGGCGTGGGTGGGCTACCTGCTGACCAAGGCTCCCGGGCAGAAGAGGCCCAGCGTGCAGCGCCTACATGGTGCCCTAAGCCTCTAGTTGTACATGACATCAGAGTGTTGGCAGAGGCCCTGTGGTCTATCAGGTTGAGACAGATGGTGCTAAGAGAAAGTAAACAGACCTCCCTAAACAAGGACAGAGAGAAGAAAGGCCTCTACCGTAATAGGACATTCAAAGAAGGCAAAATGAATTATAGGCTTTCAAAGCTGAAACAAATCAGAGAGGTGCCATTCCCTCACCAGCCCCTGCACCTGCTGTTTTATAGATAATGTGTCAAAATTGGGAATGATTGATTTGTTGGGGAAAGAACATAGAGCAATCTGGCAAGCCCCGAGGCGTGCTTTGAAAAAGTAAGGTAGAGATTCACAGTATACTCAGCACAGGAAAGGCCCTGAGAAGTCCTGCAGAGAAGCCCATTAGCTCAGCTTAGCTGAGCTCAGTGTTCTCCAGTGGAGTTCTGATTTAGTGGTTTTGTTTGTTTGTTTTTTAGACAATATCAATTGACATCTCAATTAGTATTCCGCTACACACGTGTGGAAAATACAGACTGAGATCTGACATCATTCCTGCACCATCTAACAATATTTCATTAGTGTATTATAGACACATATCTGTATTAATTGAGAAACAAATCAGTAAATGGATTGTGTATGCTCTGTACTATCATCTGTTTCAGTGTATTCACCATGTCTACATATTAATATCACCTGGAAAGCTTTTAAATATGTCAGTGTCTGGGCCTCACTCTCGCTTGATTGGCTTGGGGTCAGGCCGAGACATCAGCATTCTGTAAAAGCTCCGAGGCATTCGCCGTGCGCAGGAAGAATGCGAATCGCTGTCTCACGCCTGGGGCTCTGCCTTCAGCTGGAGTCGGCTTTAATTAACCTCCTCCTTTAATTCTGTGATGTAAATGTCAGGCTCTATTGTATTTTTGCTTCAGAGATATTTCACTGAGTAATAAAAATAAAGGGAGAACAGTTGGTGAAAATTTACTCAAGAAATTAAGTTTGTCATTAATACAAATGATAGGCCATCTGGATAAGCAATAATATTCTGTTACTAAAGAGTGTTTCCAAGGGGTGCATAATTTTTATTATTAAACCAGTTAGCAACGGCACTTAATGTACAAAGCATGTATTTTAATCAGAGAAGGGTGCGTGCTAATTAAGCAGTACTTAATAATTGCTCGTTTTCATCTGTGAATACTCACCTTCACTCACATTCAGGATACTCCGAGGAATACCCAGAAATTTAGTGGAACCCAATTATGATTCTGATGGATGATGTCAAAGTACTGAAGTCAATCATCTTCTCAGTCATCAGTGCAGGTTGATGCTTCTAGAAATGTAAACTAATTTGCCTAGAAACATCTTTCCCCGTATCTTTCTCTTGTTGTGTTTAATACACACCCACATATGCACCCACAACACAGCAGTCCAGTGAAGCCGAATCAGGAATAAGCAGGTTCTGGCCATGAGTGTGGCCACCATTTTATTGGTGGGATCCATTTTTTTTTCCATTTTCAGCTCGGTGTCTGACATATGCTGTGTATTCATATTAGCTCCCTTAGCCACATTTACTGGCAATTTTGAAGTTCCTGCTACAGTGCTCTTTTTAGATTTTAACTTTGGTTCAAACAGTGGGTGCTGTAAACAATATAGAATCGGGAAAGGCAAACTGGTTTGGTAGAACATTGTGATGTACACGTTACTTCAAAATGAGTTTGAAAACCGTTCCAGTTTGAACTGTATATGCTCCCTGTGATTACCTTTACCACTCAGCGTTGGTCTTCTCTGCTAGAAACACCAAAACATTTCAGTTTCAGAGAGCACCCGTGTCATAAAGCCTGCGAGTGAAAAACCACTCCCCAGCCTACTCAGTTTTACACATCAAGCTGGAATTTTCCCTATGGGATTTTAATAAATGACTTCTTTTTTTCCCCCTCCAAATGCAAAGAACATGATGTACAAAACAAGGTTCGGATGTATTGTTCTGATCACCCCATGCCACAAAATGCCATTGGATCCTGCAGCTTAAAAATGTCGAGGCTCGGTAGAGAAGCTGATGTTTTATGGAGTCATCTTGACCAGGAGAGTCAGAAATCGAGTTGTTGTATCCAAAAACACAGGCCAGATCCTTTTTCTGGTAGCCGAAGTTTGGCAGATTACTTTAGGCCTTCCTAGGGAAGGAAAAAAAGGAAGAAAAAGATGTACTCTGACCCCCTCCAGCTCGTTCGTTCTTTCTTTCTTTCAGATTTTATTTATTTATTTGAGAGAGAGAGAGTGAGAGCAAGAGGGCGAGAGAGATCAGGAGCAGAGGCAGAGGGACAAGCAGACTCCCCGCTGAGCAGGGAGCCCGACGTGGGTCTCAAACCCAGGACCCTGGGATCATGACCTGAGCTGACGGCAGACGCTTAACCAACTGAGCCACCCAGGCGCCCCCTCTAGCTTTTTCTAATTTTACTGTGGCTTCGATCACAATCCCACTTGGTACCACCATTTTGCCTGAAATAGTGGCAATTCAGCGAAGCCAAGACTCGGCACTTTTCAGTAAAATATTAGTTAAACAATAGCAATTGAAATGTCCGTAGTATAAAAAAACCTGCGTCAGTCAGACCAGCCAGGTGTACAGGGAGATGCTCAGCTGTGACGCATCCAGGGCATGAGGATTTAGTCAGGTTGTCATGGAAAGTAATTTTTGCAACTACAGACCGGCCGTCTATTTTGAATGCGAGATAAGAGAATTCTGTTCAGTGTGTTCGAGACATCCACATCTAAGTATCTGCAATTAGGGCATCTCAACCGAGGGGAGAGATCCATGTCCTGTAATTTGGTATTTCTTGTACAATAGAGAATCGGCCAGGGCTGTTCCCATTTTGGAATGCTTCATCGCACAGTAACGTAGTGACCGACAGTGACGCATCAGGCGTCACACAGCATCAGACATCTCCTTATTTTTCATGGCTTCCACCTTTGTCTCCTGAGCAATCCATTGCCTAAAATTACTACATTTAGGCATACTCTCCATAACCACTTTTAAACCACTTCTTTGGTAGAAGCTCGGACTGCTGAGATATAGAATCTATTTATGTGTTTATCTTAAATGATTTAATGTATTTTTTAATATCAAAAAGTTTGAAAAATGACAACTGTGTATATCACGTAATTAGAGTATTTTCCAGCAGTTTCATTCCATAACGGGAGTCATTTATTTTCCGTGCATTTACTGTAAATAGTTCACCCTGAATTTTAACAGTCTTTGGTAGCCTTGATTCATCTTTCGTAACAAAATTACTTCGGTATTAAAGGAGTGTAACACCTGATTAGATTGGGGGAACATCTCAAAATATTTTTTAAACAAAGTGAAATAATTTTTAAGATTTCCATTTTTCGTCTGCAACAACAATTTTCAGACATTTCTGGTTTTTGTTTATGATCAAATGAGAGCAACAAGTAAATGTATGACTTTCCTGGGGGTGCTGCTACTGTGGACAGAGGCGACACTGTTCTATGGAAAGGGTTTGTCTTTCCAGAATCACTTCTGGAAATTTAGACTCTGAAGAATAAGTTAAGCACAGATCTTGGTCAGCTGGTCTCACTTAGTTTTGACGGAACAAAGCAAGTGGATGGGGGTGAAGCTAGGCTGTATCAGGTACAAGGAAGGAAGTATTTTTCATGGGATATTTAAAGAATGAGTTCCGTCTCTTTCCTTGCCAGCTATGATGTGCAGACTTTATTGGTCCGTGTCCACATTCAGGTTGTTTTTGCCATAACAACCAAGCATGTTGAGCTAAATGTCTTACGTGCATGTTGTCACCTGGAGTGACTGGGGTTGCAATATTTTTATATTCAGAGAATTGATGAGTGAAAGTGAGGGTTTGTCTAAGAAAGTTTTAGGTTAAACATAAAGAACGTCCAATTTTGCCTGTATCTCATGAACTCTAGTTGTCAAGGGGTAGAGAGGAGAAGTTCTAGCAGCTACTGGCCGAATCAGATAGAAGGAAGAAAATTCAAGAAATCCCAGAGACCCTGGACGGAGTAGCAGGAGGAAGAAGATGAGGCAAAGAGCAATTCTAAGTTTAAATGAATTGTCTCCAGTTCTTTAGGTTTTAAAGTAATTTCCAAGACAGCAGCAATGTGGCAGGGTTCTTATTTTAGTTTTAACTTAGATCTTATTTTGCAATAGAATGCAGTAGGAAAGCTTTTTCAGTCTACAGACATTCATTTTATCACCAGATTTACAAAAGTGATTTTTTTTTTTCTTTACTGTGAAGTCAGAGATGCAAAAACAGCTTTTGGAGACAAGGCAATAGCCCTGGACCATCATTTTCTGACGTGGAGCTAATAAGAACTACTTCTGTTATTCTTTGAGTATCCAGATAGGGTATTCAGATCTTATTTTTAATATAGTTATTCTTTAAACGTGTTATTTGGTATCCTTCTGTATTGATTATTTTCCACCTGTTATATTAGTAACAAAATATCAGTGTACATTCATTGTTGGAATAACTTGACTGCATTAGGTCATCTGAGCCCCTACCTTTTCTGCTGTCCAATCATGCTTTGGTCAAGGTAGCCCCATGCCCACAGTCCTGTCACTATGTCACCTGTTTCTGAAGACATTTGAGCTGTGTCTGCGCACAAAATTCTGGTCCTGGTAAGAAGTAAAGAATGGAACCTGAAATTACACCTTCGGTCTCGGGACAAACTCTCTCAGTGTTCCGACCTATGCCCTGCGCTGATAGGTTTGTTTCTTCCCTGAAACCTTTTCCTCTGAGACTTCATGTCTGTAGAATCCCATCAACTCCCATCCTCCCAAATAGCTGGATCTGTGAGAAAATGACTCTTTCTATGCACACGTTATTCTAGACCACGAGTAGCCACGCCCTCATGTGCAGGTGCAGATATCCATATGCAGAATTAAGGCAGTGGCTTGGCCTGCTGATTGGAAGCTGGAACCCAAGGGGTTCTCTTATATGTCTGAGAGAGAAACCATGAGCTCCCAGTAGAGGGACAGGATTGTCTACGAAGAGCTCCCACTTAGCAGATGTTACGATGACACCACACTTGGAGAAGAATTTGGATATGTGCAAAAGAGAACCCTAAGGTGGTCTTTCTTTCCTCCAGTGACTATTTCAGTCTGTGATTTACAAGATCTTTGGCATTTTCATTATATAACTATAGCACATTCGTATTACATATAATCCTAGATATTGTTTCCTTTGCAGATGAGATGTGATTTTCTTTTAAAAGCTTTTTATCAGTTATTTTGACTTATATAAATTGTTCATCTTTAATTAGTTTCAGTGAGTTACTGAATTCTAAATATTTCTAAGCAATTTCTGGATTTTGCCTGGTGTAATATAGTGGCTCACGCGTGCATGGCCTGTGAGACCGAGTGAGCTCATGAAGGACGTGGGTGTAGACAGAGAGGCTCGAGAGGCAGAAGGCCATGAGTGCATGGTGTCCTGGAAGACAGTGGAGGCAGCTTTCCAGGAAAGCAGAGGAATTACCATGAGGTAGTGCTGGGAGGTCAAGGAAAATGAACACCAAGAGTTGAACACTGGATTTGGGATGCACATGTCATTGGTGACTCCCACCAATGTGATTCTGGTGAAACATTGGGGGGTGGGCAACGGTTTTTTTGGAGTGGCTTCAACAGTGGAGAGGAGAATAATTAGAGATAATAAGGAAAGACAACTCCTTTGAGGTTTTCTTGCTAGAAAAGAAAACAGAAAAGTGAAAGGATAGCCTAGAGAGGAAGTGTAAGACTTCGTTTTTGTTAGACTTGGGGTATTTTATTGATTTTTAGTATTTTAAGATAATTTTTAAGATTAAGAAATAACATATTTGCTTCCTGGGGGGAAGAGAAAAATTGACAGTTGGAGGAATAATAGTTCTGATAAAATAATTTCTACAACAGAGTCTTAGAGCAGTTATTCTTTCTGAACGAAACGCACGTTCTGTTGCCCATCATGGATACGTAACACAAGTGAGGAGGCCGGACATGTTTCTTCTGTCTCTGGGCCTTCCTGGTAAACCCACCTTTTATCCTCAGTTGTTGACTAGAGCCCAGATATAATTTCCTTTTGGAAATGTTTTGAGATACTCAACTGTATTTTAAACCCTAACTTTGTGAGTTAATGTTGTAATTATACTTGTAGTTTTTAACATACTCACTTTAAATTGAATAATCAGACCCAATGAAGTCAACAATACCAGGTGAAACTTTTCTCTTTGACTTCTCAAACAATCCTGTAATGCTTTATCTCAATAGACTAATTGGTGTGGAACGTTCTTGAGTCAATATGTCACCGATCTAAATGGTCATGGAACGAGTGGATGTGCATGGCCGTAATTATCCTTGTGAATTGTTCTCTTTCTCCCCCGCAATAGCTTTGTGTCAACATGACCAACGAGAAGGTGCACCACTACATCAATGACGTGCTTTTTCTACGCGAGCAAGCAGAGTGTGTACAAGAGGGAGTTACCATGGAAACTGCTTATTCTCCTGGTAACCAGACTGGAGTTCTGGATTTTTTTTTCCAGGTATTCATATAATATAATTAGATACTTTACAGGATTTAAATATGCTGAAGACAAAGAATTTTCTTTCAAGGGGCCTTAATTTTGAGATGGCTTTATATCTGAGAATTTACTGTATTTATTCTTTCAGAATTTTTTCAGAAATTTATATTTTCAGAGTCGATTTGGGAGCACAAGTTACCCTTTTCCTGAAGGGGCCTTTGAAGGATTATCAATTCATTGAAAGGACTAGAAATACCAGATCATTTTGTTATAAAAATGTTCAGCATTGGTTATGTCAATAAAACTCTCCTTTTGGCACAGTTACAAATGCTCAATGTACAAAATTAATATTTTATAAAACAATACTAACAAGATCATAGAACAAATTCAACAGGATCTTTTTATCTTCAAAGTTTGTAAATTAAGATATGGAAAAACATTGGCAGAAAAATATGTTTATGTACATATGATCTTAGAACATCTGCTGATGTCGATCCTCACCTTTATTATTTCTACCTTATAATGCAAGAATCTTTGCCTCAGTATCTCTATCATAAAAACAAAAATCTGCCATACAAACAGCAATCCCTCTGTACCAATGTAGGAAGACATGATATACGTCTATCAATAATATCTCTCAGACACTTGAACATTGTTTAAAACTGATACCTTTCAGCCATTGGAGAACATAGGCTGTAATTTTCTACCCTGTATTTCTATAAGTGTAGACTTGTAAATTTATTTTATACATTTACCTAGTATGTAGACTATTCTTGTTCCTCTTACCAACTTGTCAATCTTCTTTATTTTAATGACAGAAGAAGCCCTCTTCCTCAAGAAAGCCCTCCCTCATCATGACACACATGGTATATAACTTCTCTATGTAGGGTTTAAAAATGTCTTCAAACCGACAGCGATAATGTAGGGAACCATGTATGGGAAGCCTCAGACACCTGCTGCCCTCATTCTCGCTTGCTGCTGTATCCTTGACTGCTAACCAGTGGCCAGCAGAATGATGTTCTTTCTATGTCTTCCATGGCCATGACATTCTTTCTATGTCTTCGATGGCCATCCTTGAGATTTCACCATGGAGTGATGGTTATTTCAATGGGAGGACCCTCATCAGTAAGAGTTGGAAATGGGAGTGGGTGTTTCTGACTGCTACTTCTCTTTGATACCCATAAAAATGAAAAGATGTATCAAGTATAGGGTGAAGCTTGGGTGTTTACCTACAAATTTGCAGATCTGTGTACTAGGCAGGCATACCCTACAGTACAAAGGAAGCTTATTGTTTCCTTCCTAGTACCCATAATCCTCTCCTGCTCAGCAACATCTGTGATTTTTGCTTAAGCCACATTCATATTTCAATGAACACGTATTTGTCTTATGTCCATGAACGGAGAGGATGGATCCAGATTCTGACCTGACTCTCTACGTGTCTAGTGCATTTTGTTACCCTGTCGGTCCTCAGTGCTTTCTGTTGTTGAGGTGAAATGGCATGCATTTCGTAGAACAATCCAGTCTCTCCTAAGCCCTCACTTCTGAAGGAATTGAAGACCATTTTTTATGACTTCTTCTTCAGAGGCTTCAGCAAGTTTCCAAGTCTATAAGTTTGATTACCACCGTTCTTTCATGGTTTAATGTCAAACATACGGAAACCCTAATATGTACAAATTTAAAAA
The DNA here is from genome assembly GCF_017311325.1 of Ursus maritimus. Taxonomy (NCBI): domain Eukaryota; kingdom Metazoa; phylum Chordata; class Mammalia; order Carnivora; family Ursidae; genus Ursus; species Ursus maritimus. The sequence goes on from NW_024423344.1 coordinate 75,942,451, forward strand.
CTTGGACACAATCCAAATTGTAATGCTTTAAAAAAATATCTTGTGCTATATGCAACTGGTAAATCACAGAACATTATGTCAAAAACTAATGATGTACTATATGTTGGCTAATTGAATTTAAATTTAAAAAATTTAAAAAAATAAATATTTGGTAGAATTAAAAAAAAAACATCTTGTTGGTTTCCAACCACCTTATCCTTGGAAAACATCATTTTGCTTTTGAAGTAGAGCAGTTTGGCTATTTTGGAAGTGATCCCTTCCCTTATACTACTTGGGTCCTTAACTTTGGGTTACTGAAACACCCACTAGAGCTCTAAATTCCAGCCTCCAAAGAGGTCTGTCACTGCCTCCAAGACATGGATGCATTTGCAACACTCTTAACGAGCCCATTCACCCTTCCACTGCATGTCTGTGTGTGCTCGTGTGTGTGTCGGGGGATGTAAGTGTGACAGTAGACGGAGAGTGTCATGGCGTACTACACAAATGCGTAGGTGAGGAAGCAACTGCTGGTATTATGGATCAATATCTTACTCTTCAGCAAATAGCTTGTTATACATTGAAATGAAGAGTCTGATATCCCAAGGCAACCCACGTGAGACCAGTCCTCTGCCAGCTCCTCACTGATTTTTCCTTTAGGGCCTCTCTCCATCCATGTTGTGTACCTATACTTTCATTTTTCACCTCTGGCTCTGTAGAGGGTCCCTGGTTATCTGAGAAGGTACCACACAGCGGACTTCCTTCGCCACATCCCCTTATCAGATACATTTCTGTGTTGGTAACACAAGTCTCTGGAGGTGTTAGTGACCTAGGTCGTTCGCTGGGGTGCGTCAGCTTGCTTCTTGCAGGCCTACCCAATTTCTTCCTAGTGCTTCTTCCCCCTTTATCAGTCACTCTTCTCCTTCCTTCCTGGAGAGACTATCTGTCTGCTCATTCCAGAGATGCTCCTTCAGTTGCCAGATGTCTCACAAAGGGCTCCCCCTGGTACGTGAGCCCCCACCAGGCATGGGCCTTCCCATGGCTGCCACTGTCAACCTTTCTTCTCTACGGATGGAGCTGGAAGAATCTCAACTTTTGCAGCCCTGTGACAACTGTATATAGTCTTTGCATTTTCTTTAACATGAGCAGGAAACCCCAAAAGGCTGAAAACAAGTGAAATATTTCAGCCGCAACAACTTTCTGTTGGCCCAATGAATAACATGAAAGGCCTGTGGTGGTTTAGTTTGGTGACCTTGGGTCAAATACAAACTGAATGGCTATAGGGGTCAATAGAGATCTCTTCACTTCCTGCGAAGAATTATTTTATGGTATTCACACCTCCAAAAGCACACTGAGTTGATGTGAAGAATTCAGATATATGACAGAATGAGGTAAATAAGTAGTATAAATTACCTGATTTTTAAAGGTAGATTTGACACGTCAACAGAAGAACTTTCCTAGGGATGAAAAGATAAACAGCACAGCAGTGGGTCAAAGTTATTCACCTGATGTGTAAACCAGGTGGGTACAATGGTGTTCTGTGTGCAGGGAACGAACTGTCAGGGGTTGAGAAATTCTTTCAAGCAGCATTTTCCTTCACGTGAGATTAATTTTAAGTGGTTTCTTATATATGACTTTAGCTTCCGTGTTTGACAGCTATAAACTATCAGACTTCTAATTTGAATTTTACAAGTTATAGCTTCCAACTTCATTTTTTCCAGGTCTTAATATTGGAATATTATAGTCACTTCTACTTCCTGCTGAATAGGATTTTTCTACATTTTTTTATGACTCAGCATGATTGTAGGTTCTGTTTTTGGAGAAGTTACTCGACCCACCGTAACTATGAAGCAGTCGATGCGGGTTAGAGGTCAAGAAAAGTTACACTTCTCCTTTAGTTGGAAATTTTATTTTTCTTTTTGAGATGAGAATATACTTTTTAATAACTCTGGTGTTTGAATGACATTAAAACACACTCTTTATGTATTCATCATCAATTATTAATCATCCAGCACTGTTTGGGGCCTACATTACATCAGAGTTTTGCTAGGTATTGGGGATACAATAGTGAGCAAACATAGCTGTGCATTAAAAGTAGACTAATTTAGTTTTTGAGTGCTTATATGAATATAATGAAAATACAAATGAGCATACACGTACAATAACAAACCCATCAAACTGAGTAATGGAAGAAATAATACTATCTCTTCTTGATTTTCAGAAGCCATCTGGATTTCTCTCTTTATTGGATGAAGAAAGTCAGATGATTTGGTCAACGGAACCAAATCTTCCCAAAAAGCTACAAAGTCTCCTTGAATCCTCAAACACAAATGCAGTCTATTCCCCCATGAAGGATGGGAACGGGAATGTGGCACTCAAAGACCAGGGCACGGCGTTCACTACCATGCACTACGCGGGAAGGGTAAGTTGAAAGAGCGGCATGATACGGCATGTACACTAAGGGACCAAACGTCTTCAGGGCAAGCTTTCAAGTTTTAGATATTTTAAAGTTTATTATTTCAGTGAATGAAAGTTGGGTGAACAACCCACACAATTTTATTTTTCTGAGCTCTTTTATTTTAACCTGAGAAGGACTTTGCATCTTCAGAATGTGGGTGATAAAGCAGGTAATCAGATCTTTCCGTAATGTTCCCCAGATTATAGCATAATGTGAGCCAAAGGGCCTTGGCTTTAATACAGACGGCTCTGCTCTGAACTTCGGGATCCCTTCATTATCCACGCAGATATTGGTCTTCTGACTTTACTTGCCCTCAATGTGGTTTTTAGTATTAAATTATTTTTCTTAAAGCATGTCAACCTGAGTAAAGAAAGCTACTCTCAGCCCTCTCTCAGTTCCCTAACCAGCTTGGTAACATGTGCTTCTTTCTTAAACGCCTTCAAGGACCTCCTCTTACCTGTCTACAATACCTCACACCGCGTAGGCCCGGCTAATATCCCAGGCTTCTCTGAGCTGATGCCAGTCATTTTAGCCATGACTTGTGTCACAATCCCCGTGGGCAAAACCTCTGTTCATGGGACTTTTCTAATTCACTCACTGTCTCCTGCATTCCACAATCCTCCGGGCTCCCACTCCTCCTGCTCAAGCTTGAAATACCCACCTTGTCTTCTTCACAAGGTCACACGTATCCATCTTTTGATACTCAAATCCACGTTGCACTTACCTTCCATTCAGGCCCATCTATGGTTACTATCGTCCACCTTTGAATGTGTGGCCCCTGGGTTTCCCCCATTTGGCACTTAGCAGAAGTTGCCTGTTGGAGGGTGAAAGCTCAAATCCGCGTGTTTCAGGTCATTTCAGTCCATGTTCACCGAGACTGTACTAGATGCCAAACCCAGAGCATTAGACAATGATGAAGAAACCATATTTCTTGTTCTCAAATATCTCACTGTCAAGAAATAAGGAAAAGGCAAATTAACAAATAATTATGATATAATTTGCTTGTAATAGCATGGGTAATATTAACAATGTTCTGTATTACTGAAGAAGGAAGCAATCATTCGGCTCCCAAAGAAAGTGTAGAAATATTTTCTAGAGGAGGTCAAATGTGGCCTAGGAGCTCAGTAAGGATAAGAGGAAGGAGCATTCTGGTGGAGACATGGACGTGTGAATGGCACGTCCATCCCCCAGGACCCCGTTGCCTAGGACAGAATGCACTATCGCTGTTCAAGTGGAAAATAATTTGATATAGGGAAATAATAATCAGGAGACTCCAAGTTGAATATTCAGGAATGACTCAAAACCACAGCACAGGATGGGGCTTCCAACATCACTGTGGCCTCATCTTTGATCCGGAAGCTTCCAGCCAAATGGAGAAGCTGCTGCTCCAGGGACTCTCAGTTCCCGCCACTCACTGCTGACGCCAGGAACGTGCCATTCCCTGGCAGTCAGCGTGGAGAAGTCAGTGGTCCGTGACCGGGCCGGGAGGTCTCCACTGCCGGAGAAGACAAAGCGTCGTCCTGACATGGTTATGACACCCACAGGAGAAGCAGCAGAAGCCCGGCCTCCACCACGCCTACCTTCCGAAGCTTGAGCAGTAGTGCCAGACTGCTGGAAGCTTAAGAACACTCAGACGCTAGCTGCAAGGAAGTCTGGGAGTTTTCCCACCTTCTAACGTGTGCGCTGTAAGAAGGCGGCTGTTCCTGGGAGAGCTGTGGGCCCTTCTGCTGCGTCCACCCACCCTGTATTTGGGAAATGGTACAAGAAGTACAGTTAAGTCTCTAGAGATTGGCCGGAGATAAGTCTTAAAAAAAGCTTTTTTGGACCAAATCATGAATAAATATACACGTACTACTCAGGACTTTGTCCTCTCGACAGTGTTAACTCCCCAAATATTTCCAGACAGTGTGGGGGATGAAGTAAGGAAAACAGAGAACACAGGAGAGGTCGGACTGGGGGAGAGAGGTTGGGCAATGGAAACAACTCTGGCAAGAACTGCGTTTGGACATCGCAGAGGACCGCAGAGGCCGTGTTCTCGAGACGAGCCTGCCACGCTGACTGATGGGATGTCCCAAACAGGGAGGAGCCAGAGCCTGAAATGACAGGCGTCTCTCTCCCCTCTGTGGTTGGATGGTTCCAGTGCCAACCATGAGAGGAAATCCTGGAGAAGAGACAATCTGGAAGGAAAGATATTCAGTGTAGATGTTTTGAATTTGAGATTTTTAGTAGAGACTTCAATAGGATGTGACAAATAAAATAGGTTGGTTGTTTTTAGAAACATAGGCATATTTGTGGAAATGTGTATCTTGATAATTTCACTCAGGAAGAGCATGGAGAAGATGGAGAAAAGGAGTAGGAAATGGAATCATGAAAACCAAGAGAAAGGAAGGACAAATGGGGTCAGCAGGAGACACACCTGAATGGAACAGGTGGGCAAGGAGCACCCTGGGGGAAGTGGTAGTATATGGCGCCGTGGGCGGACTGAGCAGTGAATGGCCATGGAGACGGTCTTGGTGCAAGATTTTATACACACACACACACACACACACACACACACACTCACACACACTCCCAGAGTGTTATTAACTTACTGACTACCTTTTACATATGAGAGATTTAGCCTTTAACATTTTTGATAACATTAGCAAACCTTCTAGTCCTGTATTCGAATTTTTAATCTGTATTTTCTTCATATTGAGCATTTATTAATTTATAGGACTTAATTGAAATATTACAGTAAGACATGGGTAGTGATTTTGGAAAACTCCTTTCCGATTTTCCTCTAAGCTTCATGGAAGCTGTCTTAAGTCCGTCTATACCTGACCCGCCTCGTAAGGCTGTTTGTATTGAATCTTGGAGATGTATCAGATTGTTCAATAAATGCTAATTGCATTAAACAGAATGGGACCAAGCTTTGGAATAATATGTTGTTTGTTAATTGTTTAAATGTTTGCTTTTAAAAATTATTCTAAAGCCACTTAATAGAATTTCAATTTCAGTTGTTTTTTTAAAAAACTGGGTGTTAATACGCAACTAATGAATCATCGAACTTTACATCAGAAACCAGGGATGTACTGTATGGTGACTAACATAATATAATAAAAAAACATTAAAAAATAAAATAAAAAATTGGGGGAAAAACAATGAATGGTTTGAATAAATACAATTATTTCATTGAGCTCTGATGGCAATAGAGCAGAGCAGAGCCAGTCAATTGATTAGCTGCCACGGAGCCAAACCCCATGGAATTATGAATTTTTCTGTAAAAGTGCCTTTATGTTTTAAGCAGGATTTTCCATAATTGGAGTCAATTTTGTGGTTTTATAAAAATCTTTCATTTCACTGAGATCTACTAATGAGTCTTAGCCCAAGGACTCCCTAAGGACTCATTCGCATGTTACAGTATAGATTATATGTAATTTGTGGCAATATGTCAAGCCATATGCCTTTCTAATCATCAGATGTAGCTACGTATATTTAATTTTGAGCTACTGCATTTTCAAGGAAAGCAGCATATTCTGCATCTTATAAATCAAGAGACATAGCAAAGAGCTAACTGGCTTAGGAACAGCATCCACGATCTATTTTGGACAGTAGTGTGAACATTCCCGAAGGGCCCTTTGGTGTTACAGCTGATCCCAGCGAAGAGCTCCGTGGCTCTGGGGTCCTTTGGTTTCTTTGTGGCCTCTTCCTTGGCCAGATGGATGGGGTAGAGTGTCACTCGGATTGCCACGTGCTCTTCTGTGACTGGGTTACCTGGTTTCGTGAGTGAAAACTTAGCTCTCACGGGAAGGATGATCATTGTGGCCGGCGATGAGACTGACATCCCGCCAGGAAGGACTGTTCTGCTCTGACTACGAGACCCCACCGTGCTTCTGACTCTTGTCTGGAGCAGAGGCTCCCAGGTCCTTTTAGAAATGTTTAAGCAACATTGTTTGAATTATAGCTGAAGATAGTTCCTAAACATGTTTGAATTTTTCATTACTCATAGGAGCCTGGCTTATTTTCCAATCTCCATTACAGAAATATTTTAAAGTAAGTGGGAAGAGGCTGTGTATGAAATATTAACAAGGTCTCATTAATGAGCATGGATCTGAATTGAAGAAGGCTGAGGGGTGTTTTTGTTGTTATTTGTTTTAGCAAATTTTAAATCGTATATGGATTAGCTGCTTTAGGAATTGCTCTTAAACTTCCAGTGGTGATTTAAATGGTGGATACGCATTAAATCCAGAACTGTGTCTAATTTTATTGGCTTTTAAAATTAAGAATCTTGAAAGAAAGAAGAATTATGATTTGGAAAAAGACATTGGCTCTCAGGAAATTTGAATTCCCATTAAGGTGATTCTGAACTAACTCTAATAGGAAATAGTATTTTGAAGGTCCTAAATTTTAATGTGAGAAAAGAGAATAGATTAGGTGATACTAAGGCAATCTGAAGTAATAAAAATTAAATTAATGAAAATACAGGTCAAAGTAACAGTTTTAAAATATATGATACTTGCCTGTCTGACCTTTGTTGTCTGCTCGTCAGTTCTTTTGTCTGGAAGTTGTTTATTGCGATAATTTGGTTTAACACAAAGTGATTTTCTTTGGATCCCAGAGGAGCGTCCTGTATGACCGGCCTGGTTTATACAAATCAAGTTGGTGATATTGTTCTTGCCTGAGATGATGTGTCTATGTTTCAGCCTCCTTCTCTCTCCAAACCCTTAAATATTGCGGTGGGCTGAGTGGTGGATCCCCAAAAAGATATGGCCATGTGCTCATCTCTAGAACCTGGGAATGGAATCTTATTTGGAAAAGGGGTCTCTGCTTATGTAATGACGTCCAGGATCTCGAGGTGAGGAGATCACCTGGGATGATCTGGGGGAGCTCTAAATCCAAAGGCAAGTATCCTTCTGAGAAGGAAGCAGAGAGAGATTTGGGAGAGAAAAGGAGAACTTGCAAGCAAGGAGGCAGGGACAGGAGAGAGGCAGCCACGGGGCAAGGAGCTCTAGGGCCCCCAGAAGCAAGAAAAGGCAGGAAGGCGTGTCCCCTAGAGCCTCCGGGCATATAAAGATGCCCGATGTCAGGGTTCTGCCCTCCAGAACGGTAAAAAACCAAATTTCTCTTATTCTGAGCAAACCAGTCTGTGGTCACGTGTTACCGCAGCCCCCGGAACTGACACATGTGTCCATCGACTCAACATGTACAGATCGGAAGCGAAAGGAGTGGTTCTAAGTCACAACGTTACGGGATTTCTTTACCACATGTGATTCATTTGAAAGCGACCCTGACATTTCTCCACCTCTATTGTTGCTCCTGTGATTTGCTTCACGTGAAATACCCCTTTCCTATCTTTCCAGACCTTATCCATCTTGGGACCAAATTCTTGGCCTAATCCACATTTCATTGATCTCTCCCTTCCCTAATTGGTAGTGATGTCTGATGCTTGTGTGGCATTTTCTGATTTACGACGTGCTTCTGAGGCCTTGTGTATAATCGTTGCTATGTCAGTTTTCCCGTTAAGTAAGCCTTGGTGACGTTCGGTGATTCACCGAGGATTGAACGGCTCTGCATGAGTCTCCTGGGGGCGCCTTACCAAAGTTCCACATGCTGGCTGGCTTGAAACAGCAGAGACTTACCCACATTTCCAGAGGCCAGAATCCAAAATCAGGTGTCAGCAGGGTTGGTTTCTTCCGCGGAGTCTGAGAACTCTGTTCCAAGCTTCTCTCCTGGCTTCTGGTGGTTGCCAGCCATCAACGTCGCGTGGCTTGTAGACGCAACTGCCTCTGTCTTCACAGATCTCTGTGCCCTCCTCTTCTTTGAAGGGACCAGGCATTGAATTTAGGACCCGCCGTATCCACTATGACCTCATGTTATACAAGGACATCTTTGAAAGATCTTATTTCCAAATAAGGTCATGTTCTGTGGTTCTGGGTTGGCATGAAATTTGAGGGTATGCTATTCAACCCACTACAGGGCAGTAGGTCACAATACCGTATTTCACTTTCCATTTTGAGTACCACATATTTCCCCATCTCCACCACACTGGGTGTGAGATTCCTCAAGTGTTTGTTGTCTATAGTCGTAGAATCCATGTGGTTCGGTGGAGAAGCTCTGTAGGCCCGTGGGGACTCCGTCGCCAGGACATTGAGGAGGACCCTGACCCTCAGTTGCCACATCTGAAAAGTCTGCAGTTCAGGGGAACATAATTGTTAGCCTCATCAACTTGTTCTGAAGGGCACGTATTGGGCAAGAAATCAAGGCACATATGATTCTTTTGAGATGTTCTATCAAATATGAGTCATATTTCCCCCGACAATAGCTGAAGGTCTCTCCAGGCAGAAGTACCACTGTATTTGGCAAGATTTGAACTCATCAGTAACAACTATTGAAGACTAGAGAGTATGTCAGGGATCAACTGGCTATATGTTCAGGCGAGAATATTAGGGGCCCAATTGACTTACTTGAATTAAGTGATTGATCAACATCCTTCATTTGTTAAAAAATAGATTTGTTCATTTTTATATCTTATTAATGTGCCCAGTGCCTGAAGCAAAGCTTTGTAAGTCATGTTAGAAAGTTTATTTTTATTTCTCATAGCATAATTATTATCATTTCAGCAGGTGATAGGGAAAATGTAACCACCAGAGTTATAATATAGTATTTTCTTATTATTGTGCTTGAAAAACTTCAGTGGAAGATGCAGGAAGAGATATTTCTCTATACGTGAAAATTGTAATAATAGAAGAGAAAACATTGAGATAATGTTTTAACTTATGTTAATGTTTTTTGCTGAATATACAGGTTGTTTCATGTTAAGTAGCTCTGCCTTGATCTAAGAGAATTTTTGTAAAAAATTATGTTCTTTATCATTTAGCTTTATGACTCATATTTTAATGGAGCAAAGAGGTGTGTGAAATTTTACTGCAGATTTTAGAAGATCCTTACCATTATTGTTTGCCTGAAGGATATGAAAGCATTCTCTGCAATTTCTTTACCACATATTCTGAGATGTAATTTTATGACAGTTTGAAAATGTAGTGCACCTTTATATAATGCGCTTGTAGATGGGTCTTTCTGTGGGTGGATTTTGATTGTTTTCATCAGGATTCCTTTTTCCGTCCCCCAAACTGCATCCCCGCGGAGCACGTTGTAATCCCAGACACAGAGGACTTGATCATTAGTGTTCATGTCGCTGACTTCCACAGGCCTTTATGAGAACCATATTACTAAAACATCGCTGATAGAAGTCATGTGGGGGAAAATGATGTTACTGATTTGTGGCCAGTCTATAAAACGTCTGATTTTTTTTTTTCCTTCTCCTTGAATAAGATCTACTCCCGTCACTGGATAAACGAAGTCTGAAATTTATCGGTTGAGATTGCTGTTACTCAGATCTGAGAAGTAGAGACACTGCAGTAGATTCTAGGAGATGCACTGATGACAGCAAGCCTCTTTGCCCCTCAGACGTATTTACATAACACGTATGCAGAGGCAATGGTGGCCTGTTCACTTTCCCAGTTCCACCTGCACCACGAACGCCTTCTGTAGCTTGTCGACTGGCCCTCACCTCGGAGATCTGTGGGAGGCACGATGTGCCCAAGAGATCTCGGAAAGTGAACCTTTAAATCAAAAGAAAAAGGAGATGAACTAATCAATAGGGAGCCTTCCATTTATTTCTTTTCCTTTTCTCTAGGCAGAATCCCCAGACATAACAATGAATTCTGTCTGGTCAAGCCAAATGGATACTATTAAAGGTTATTTGACAAAGATATCTTGACCCACACAGAACGAGTTTAATTTCCATCTGTATTTGCTCACCTCTTGGGCAGGATCCTGGAAAAATAAAAATTAACTCCACAAGGCCCCTGGTGCTCTGTTGCTCATATCAATTGTGCCTCTGGCGTAAATTTCTGTAGGAGACCTGATGAATGTTTCCTTATCCAGAGTTTTGTTTGGAAGAGAAAATGCAGGCTCTCATTCAGGGAATCTTGCTGTTTCTTAGAGGATTTAATAGGTTCTGTTATCGCCATGGACCAACAGAAAGTTGTAAATAAGGAACTTCAGGGTTCTTGGAATATTGATATCTTATTGTTAGTTGATTTTTTTTCCCTTAAAAGGAACCAATGAGGCATATTCATAAATTTCAGATAAGGCAATCTCAAGGTAATGTTTATATTCAGATGCTAGATAAGGACCCTTAACAATAATACTGTGTGCTCCTAACTTTCTTTGTTTATTAGTATTTATAACGTAAAGTGAATGAGAATGAAAGCAAGCAATACTGTTAGATAGAATCGCTTAATGGAAAAGTAAAAAGTAGAAGCCTCTACCTATCAGTATTGATGGCTATAGAGAGATCAGTTTACCACTACACATGAAATTGAGACTCTTTTTAGCAAACCTCAGATAGAAAGCTGAAACCACACATGAAAAATTATCAGACCCATGTATATTTGCCTGAAGATGATCTTTCATTTCTTTTCCTAAAATCCAATCTTTACATACATGCTGATGTGATGTCTTATATTCGAGAAGATATTCCAAAGTTTTGGGTTTTTATCACCTGGCAATCCCAACCACCTCTTTTCTAGGAATCGTATTTTGCATCACGTGAAAGGGATTATAAATTTGACTGATAAGTGAATTTACTTCCATTCCATAAATATCGATGTTTCCCAGTAGAGTATTTTATGTCTCCTGCTGGGACTTTATATACCCTCAAGATTCCCTTTCCTGCATGACATGAGTCCTGAAACTACAGTCTGTTTGTCTGTGGGCTTCATGCCTGCATATGTGCTTGTTAAGATCTCTCCTTGGCTGATATCGTCAGCTCGGCAGATCCAGAAGCCAACTGCACCCAATTCCCAAACCACCTCCCACGCGCTCTCTCTCCCTCTCAACTCGCTTCAAAAAAGTAAAGCAGTGAAACTGATTTCCCGTATTTGTCCCACTTTTCGACGCATGGTAAAATCAGAAACCCAGTTAATTGCCAAATACTAGCCCCCCCTCCCCTCCTTAGTCCTGAATCCAAACGCTCCCTCCCTGCCCTGGGACCCTAGTTCACAGCCCCTCGCTCACAGCTCTTGCCACCAGCTGGCCAAAGAGGCTCAGTTACCAATTAAGGAATGAGTGAGCAGTTTTACTTAAAAGCGTATGAACTGCCTCTGCTCCATTGATCTTTTTGTTTCTCCAGTAACACTGTTCAAAGTTAAAGGTGATTATTCTGATTCCACTTGTTAATTACAGACGCACTCGGGGCCGTGATGGCAGCTGTCCTTATCAGCTGCTCAGAAACCGCTCTTTTAAGCAATTTTGCCACCAAGCCTCTGTCTGCCTGGTAGAAGAATAAATTCCCTCTCCCTTCTAAAGACCAGCTCTTCGAGATCATTTTCACACTCTTGTTCTTCATGTACCTGGTAGTTGAACAAGCAACTCGGGGGATGTAATCAGATTCAATTTTATTTTTGGCTCACACTGCTTTTTAAAATAAGTTCAGCAGAGACAGTCCTTTCCTTGGAACCAGATAAAAACCCAGGCAGCTCCCGTGATATTTCTGGTCTCTGTCCAGTAATAGGACGTCCTTCATTTGCTTTCGTTGGCACTCAGACTCAGTTCAGTAATGAAGAACTTCTCGTCCTTGTTAATAATCATCGTTACAAACCTCACTGAAAGGTGGGGCCCCCTTGCCTCCACTGCAGAGGTCGCTGTCCATACAGAGGCCTCGGGAGTCCTGTTTTCTCTCTTTGCTTGAGCTGCGTGGTCTCACATCATCCCAGGGGTTTCCCACAAACGGTGCCTTTCAGCGTTCAGGGCGCGCTCTGCCTGGGTGCTTTCGTGGGTCCCCAAGACACGGTGCCCCTGCCTGGGTGGTGCTGACCCTTGGGGCTGGCTGCTCCCCATGGCCCCGGTTGGTGGGTCCATTCACATAGACTCTCTGCCCTGGGCTCGGTCCTGCCAGCCCCAGGTCATGCCCTATTGGCCAGGATGTCCCAGAACTTGGACTTGGGGACCACATGAGGGGACTTCACCACGGCCTTTGTAGTTCATCAAAAACCGTCTACATTCTGGGCTCTGCACTTGCAGAAGCTGACAGGAGAGTCTGTCCCACTGCAGCACGGGCTGTTCCTGTGCCCACATCTGCCCCTCACCCGCCCGTTTCTGTTTTTGTGCTTCTCAGTGGAGTTAAACACCAGCTTGCGATGTCTGCCTAAGTGGTGGGACAATGTCAGCGTATGAGAGGGATCCCATGAAGCCCCTTCCCACTTGGTTTAGGGGACGGGGGTTGGGGAGGGGGAGAAGCTGTGGAAAAGCATTTATGGCCATATTTGCATGCTTTATAAAGCAACTGTTGTGTCCTTGAACTAGGTATGAGAGCAATAGACCCATAGAGGTAGACATGGTTATAGAAAGCAATTACAGTAGATTGATAGATAAAGCAAATGTGCACACACACACACACACACGGACACACACACACGGACACACACACACACACACGGACACACACATCAAATACCCACGCTGCCAGAAACTCATGAAAGCTCTCTATGCTATCATCTGGGAGATGCTAAAATCCCTGATTTGTCATTGAAGGTGGCTCCCTTTATTTTTTTTTTTTTTTAAGATTCTATTTATTTGACAGAGAGAGCGAGAGAGCACAAGCAGGGGGAGCAGGAGGAAGAGGGAGAAGCAGCGTCCCCGCTGAGCAAGGAGCCTGACTCCGGGCTTGATCCCAGGACCCTGGGATCATGACCTGAGCCTAAGGCAGATGCTTCACCGACTGAGCCCCCCAGGCGCCCCCAAGGTGGCTCCCTTATAGAAACTTTAACTTTTAGCACTTCAACTCTGTGGAAATACAGATTTCCGTATTAGAACCACACTGTTTATGCGATACTATAATTAGCAACGTGGTTCGTCCTCAGCTTACTGCCCAATGAGGTAGAATGGGCACACTGTTGAGACCCCCTCATCCTGATGTTTGTAGCATGGACGGTCCCTAGATCAGCACGATAAGAGTGAGAACAAAGGAGAGGAAGGCGCTTGCTGTCTAAGGAGTGAATCTCTGAGTGAGGCCGTAAAAGCCCCCCCGCCTCCCCCAGAGACTGTGACACCAGGGCTTGGCACTCCGGGGCTTCTCTGTTCACTTCCCAGTTTGCCCGAGGAAGGTCGAGAGCTGTCATGTTGGGGCTCCCAGCCTACACTGCACTCTCTGCTTGTTCTCCTCTAGCCCGTGAGTCTGTGCCGCCCTGCCCGTGTGCTGGGACCCATTCTGCTCGCTCCGCCTGAGTCATTTTATGGGCACAGCTGAGCTCTCCTATAACACTCACTCTTTCTAGAATGACAGGTTCTCGTTGCTTTGTCTGCCGCCTCCATCAGCCCCTTCCAGGCCCCACGTCGTTCTCTTTGCTTTCCTCTTTACCGTCAAGAGCTTCCTTCGCCTTCTTCGGCTGTTCTGCACAGTGATGAGCCCGGTGTCTCTCCCGGTCCTTTCCCGAGCTGTCAGCACGAGACACGACTAGACAAAGCGAGCCCCTGGGAACGGTGGAGGTCAGTCAGGGTGCCATGTGGAAAGCAGGCTGCACCAGATTTTCAAGGAGGAGGAAAGGAGTACAGAGAAGTTGAAGAGACAGACAAGGGACAGTGAGGTGACCCAGACACGTGTCCCAGTGGAAGCACCCCCCTCCTCTAAGGCTGGAGAAAGGAAGGGAAGAGGAGGAAGCTCTGGGGTGAGAATGGAACCCATATGTTGGAGAGGAAAAGAGTCTCCAAGAATCCTACCCTCTGGTCTTCTGCCCAAGGCCCCTGCCGCAGCCCAGCTGGATGGCTGGGTCCGAGCACCACGGGGCGGTCAGGGCAGGGACACTCCGGCCAGCAGACAGTGTATGTAGATGGGACAGGACATTACTAAGCACGATGTGTGGCCGGTCCTTTTTTTTTATTTTGTAAAGTGCGTGCTTAGACTTGGATAGGGTTAATAGATGATAGATTAATATTGGCTATCTCTGAGAAAAGGAATTACAAAAAAAGAAAAAGAAAAGGAATTACAAGTAATTTTTACTTTATTTTTTTTTTAAGATTTTATTTATTTATTAGACAGAGATAGAGACAGCCAGCGAGAGAGGGAACACAAGCAGGAGGAGTGGGAGAGGAAGAAGCAGGCTCATAGCGGAGGAGCCTGACGTGGGGCTCGATCCCATAACAATGGGATCACGCCCTGAGCCGAAGGCAGATGCTTAACCACTGTGCCACCCAGGCACCCCTAATTTTATTGTTTTCCCAATTTTATAAATACACATGTATTGTATTTTATAAGGTGTCTGTAAAATATAAAAATATTAGAAGAAGACTTGCCCTAGCCATTTTTCTTGATTTTTTTTTTTCCACATGTAGTCTTAGAACCCTGATGATGCCCTCAATCCGATGAACGTGATATTTAGTAACCTTGGCTATTAGCCACATCAGAGGCAGTTCAAAAGTCTAAGTAGATGGTATCTACCCGTGCCCATTTACTGTGTGCATACGTTGCCTGTTCCCATTCCCTTAAAATAACTTCCTGTATTGTGGGCTGTGCTGGCGAAGTCACCAGACTTTAGTGGGAACTGACCTTGGTGAACTTTACATTGAATAAATAAGAAACTGGCTTCCAGAGAAGCCGATGATGTCATGCCCACAGCTAATGGTCACGATCCATGTGTCCTAAGTGTATTTTCGGTTGGCAGGTGGAAACTAGGATAAGAACTCTTCTTTATAACCCTGGGTCCGTTTCTCTTTCTACTGCAGCAAACTTTTATTCATTTTATGTCCCCAGACTGCCAGCACTGTTTATAGCTTACACAGGGTACCCCAGCAATAATCAGGGTTGTTTGAAAAATGCTGGATTCTATTGCTACTGTCTCAGGTGCAAATATTTGAAAATCCTCTCTGAACAGCTTTTTAGAAATGCTAACTCTCCTCTGGAAAAGGGTTGACGATGTGTATATAATATAGTGTAGGGTCATCTTAAACTTATCGGCAGTTTTTAACTATGCCAATATCTCCTCTTATCATTGGACTGTATCTACAACGCCCAGGAAACACTTCTCTGCACACCTGTGGCTGGGCTCCCTCGCTCGCTGCCAGCATCCCAGGGAGGACAGAGTTCACTGAGCAGCCTACACGGCGTGCTGGTACCTGGAGCCGCGATTCTCATCCTTGCACGTGCATCAGGATCAACTGGGGAGCCAGCTAGAAATGCAGGTTCCTTGGCTCTACTCCTAAAAATGATGATTAAAGAGCCAGGAGAATTCTAAAGCGTGTGCATGTGTATTAAGCCCTAGAGAATGCTTTCTTGCAGGTACTCTGTGAAGCATGTTTTCAGAAACGCTAAAGGTATTAGCACACAGTAGGCGCTCATGTGAGCACACATTCCACAACCTTGCATGGCCTCCTGCTGCGTGCCAGGCGCCCGCAGGGGGACCGCACTGTAGGTGTAAAGAGTACACAGAGCCCAGCTGGGCGACCCCAGCACCATCCCTATCAAAGGGCAGGAAGCCAACTGCCCTTGCTGTCAACTCAGGGAGTGAAAGCCAGTGATGGTGGAGGGGGCTCTCTCACCTCTGCCTTCCGTTTCCTTGGTGATCAACCAAGCCCGAGCCTGACACCCTTAGTGAGAAGGAGGAGGTTAGCGTTTCATAACTTTTCTTTGTGGACCTGGGAAACGAGGCAGCTTGATCAAGTGTGATTCATAGCCATGGGGAAAGCTTGATTTTACCTATATAGCTAACCTAATCTATCTTTTGATTGTGTGCATTGCAGTCCTGGAGTGTTACAGCAAGGACTTCGAGGAAAACAGCACCCCCGCACCCCCAGCCCTGTCCCTGGTTCACCCACACTCCTCTTCCATGGGCCCCTAGGCCGAAGCATTTGCATGGGTCTTGCTAACTGCTGAAACACAAGCAAAATGCTAAGTTTCCTTTGGGGTCTTTTCATGGAGCAGACTCATTCCAAAGGAATCTTTGAATCCATAGACAGCTTCCTTAAGCATGGGAATTGGGCTGTATGCATATAAATGTCTCCATTACATGCATGGGGGACGCCGCCACTGAACACATGAATCCTATCTTCCAGCCCTCAAGAGGAAAAAAAAAGTCAAGTCTGAGGTCTAGTTATGTAAAGACAGAGGGGAAAAAGGAAAAAAGTAGTTGAAAGCATAGACTGGCCTCTATCTTTTGCTACTTTCATGTTTTTCTCCTTTCATCCCTTAATAATAAGCCAGCAAGGACAGGCAAGGCAGGGCAGCGAGAGAGCTGACCCGAGTGACTGAGAAAATCCTCTGCCTCCCACCTGCTTCCTGCTGCTCCCACAGCACCTGTCCATCAGTCCTTCCTCCTCCGGGGCACGGCTGAGAGGACGGACCTTGCTCTGTTCTCCTGACAGCACAGACTCACAAAGCCAGCGTGATTTCTAGGGTACATTGACTCTCTCCTTGGTTGTTTCCCTTCCATAGAAATTTCTCCATCCGTTCCACTAGGCTTTGAGGCTCACCTCCCTTTGGATGCCCGGGAACCAGGGGCGTTGGTCCCACTGAGTTTTGCGGCTTCTGTGGTTTCTTTTCTATGCGGTCATGGCCCCCTCTGCCTCCTAGAGGCCGCTGTCGTGGGTGAGGTCCCGAGGATGCCAAGGCGGAGATGGCAGCGAGCTTCAGGTGCTTACCCCTCCCCGGGAGACTCGCTCGGTCTGGCAGCGGTCCCTTCGCCGAGTGACACGGGATTCTGACCGATGAGGTTACAGCTACAGGATGGGCGGTCCTCGTGGCAGCCTCAGCACAGGACCCAGAGGACATCGCGAGTCCTTCTCAGGTCGATGCTGTAAAAAGTTCTGGAGCAGGTCAGAGAAGAAGGTAGAGGCGAGCATTAGAAGCAGGTTTAGGCTGTTGACTAGAAAACCAGGTCCCGCGTGGAGCCGAGCGCTCACCACCTTCTTCACGATGTTCAAAATCCCCTTGAAAGGCAGGCAGACAGACAGACAGAGGTGGAGAGACACAGAGAGGCTGACGTGACCTTCCGTGTTCTGAAGACGAGAAGGCACAGTATCTTGATGTGTTTACCGCCAGGCGCCGGGACTCGTTGAAGCTGGAGCCTGGAAGGTGTGCGCCCTGCCCGCTGCTGCTTCCCCCCGGAAGCTTCGGGGCCCGGAGCGCTGGGCCTGCCGAGCAGACTCGGCCTTGGCCCCCGGAGGAGCTGGGAGGTTTGCTGAAATGGGAAAGGCCGGATGGATGCCAAGGGGGTGACTGGGCCGCAGAGTGGCCGGAAGTGAGGAGGAAGGTAGAGTGGAAACGTGCCCCACGTGGAAGAATCGTGTGGACATCGTTCTGAAGGTGAAGATTCATCGGGGATCCGACGAGAGTGCTCATTGACTTAGTGCTTTTCCATTCCATCTTTTTCTCAAAATTTACCTTCACGTTCTTGCATTCTTTTCTGGATAAAAGAGTAAATGTATGTTATTTTAGTCTAGATTATATATTTTTTTTAGCTGTGGCCACCTCGTTTTCTATCATTTTTTTAAATGCAAAAACAAACACAACCTTTTAGTTACACTTATTAAAATACAGCTTTCCTCTTAGGGTGTGCAGTTTTGAAATGGATGGGCCTCCTTCAGATTTTTGTGCTAAGTTTCTGAATTTGTATCATACCCCCACCTCCCCACTGCAGAGGGTGTCAGAGGAGGCCTAGTGGGGGGCTGGGGCTTTAGCCACCCCCAGAAGTAACCCGGCCACAGCTGTCCTCCCCCCACATCCCCTTAGTGGTGGCCATGCAGGAAGCAGTGAAGACACATGCCAGCCCCTTCCATCCGCTCACTGCGCAGCCAGGGAGATATGACGGGGGACGCGGGAGACCAGAGCACCTCTCTGCCCAGCAGTGATGAGTGTGCTCTCTTCTACCTCAGAGGTGGTTGAGTGGGGAGCCTGGCTTCTCCCACGTGGCAACCACAAGGCTGTGCCTCCCTTCCCCTCGGAGTGGCACCAGAGGAAGCCAGCTGAAACAGAAGTTGGAGCTGGAGACGTTGACACCCTGCTCTGGGCACGTGACAGGACATGTGTAAGGATCTCCACAGGATATGGTGGAACCCACAGCACCGCTAGCCAACAGGACCTGCTCACTTACAGAACACTTAGCCCAATGAAAGCAGAATGTGCATGCTTCTTACGTCCCAGCAGAACATGTATCAAGAAAGACCACATGCTGAGCCGTAAATCAAAACTAAAGAAGTTCAGAGAGATTGGAATCGTAGGGAGTGGGCTTACCGCCACAATGCAACCGAACTAAAAATCAACCGCGGAAAGATAGCAGGCAGATTTCCAAATACTTGGAAACTAAACAATGCCCTTCTGTCTAATCTATGGATCAAAAAGGGAGTCTCAAGGTAATTAAAAAGATATGTTGAACTGAATGCAAACGCAAGCACTACATATTGAATTTGTGAGACACAGTTAAAGCAATGCGGAGAGGAGAGTGTGTATCACTAAATGCATATGTTAGAGAAGGGGAAAGTCTCCGTCGATGATCTAAGGTCCAACCTCAAGAACCTGGAAAAAGGAGAGTAAAATAAAACCAAAGCAAGCAAACAGAAGGCAGTAACAAGAACAGAGATCAACGAAGTTGAAAAAAGTAGAGAAAATCAGTGAAACAAAGGGCTGGGTGTTTGAAGATAACCAAGAAATGACAGACCTGTAGAAAGAATAACAAAGAAGAGAAAAGACACAAACTGAAGTCTATCAGGAATAAAACAGGGAGTTTCGCCACAGACCCTGCAGACACCAAAGAGATGGAAAGGAGTAATATAATCAACAGTCCCAAACAACAACTTAGATGAAATGGACCAACTCCTCAAAAACACAAACTACCTCAATTTACCCAATGAAATACATCACTGAATATCACTGTAACCATCAAGGAAATGAATTTATGATTTAAATCTCTCCAAAAGGAAAGTTCCAGTCCCCAGTGGTTTCGCTGGAGAATTCTACCAAATGTTTAAAGGAAAATTAACATTAAACTTACAAAATCTTATCTAGAAAATAGAAGGGAGAACACTTCTTGATTCATCTTATGAAGCTAGTATTACCCAGTATGAAAACCAGACACAGTAAACACACACACACACACACACACACACACACAAACTGAAGATCAGTGAGCCTCATGAATGATAATGCAAAAAGACTTTTAATATTAGCAACTATAATTTCACAATATGTAAAAAGAATTATCCAGCATGAATAATTTGTTGTTGTTGTTGTTTTCTGGAGATGCAAAGCTGGTAGGATATTTGAAAATCAGTCAGAATTAATCCACCGTGTTAACAGGCTAAGCAAGAAATAAACCACATGATCATATCAATTGATGCAGAAAAAGCATTTGATAATTCAACATTCATTCATGATAAAAACACTCAGAAAAGTAGGGTTAGAGGAGACATCCTCAATTTGACAAAGAGCATCTACAAAAATCCTACAGTTAACGTAATATTTAATGGTGAAAGGCTGTGTTTCGCTCGTAAGATCAGAAAGAAGGCAAGGGTGTCTGTTCTCACCATTGTTATTAAACATAATGCTGGAAGTTCTAGCAAGTGCAATAAGAAATGAAATAAAAGGCAGATATATTGAAAAGGAAGAAACAAATCGGTCCTTTTGGAGATGACGTGATTGTCTATGTGTAAAATCCTAAGGAATCTACTAAAAAAAAAAGGGAAAAGGAAAAAAGTCCTCATGGAACTATTATGTGAGTTCAGCAAGGTCATAGGATACAATATAAATGTAAAATAATCAACTGTATTTCTATATACTAGTAAAGGGCACCAAAATTAAAAATACAATAACATTTACAATTGCTCATAAAAAACGGGTATAAATGGGTATAAATCTAACAAAACATGTGGAGAATCTGTATGCTGAAACCGGCAAAACCGTGACGAGAGCAAGCAGAGAGATGCATAGGAGACACGTCACGTTCGTGGGTTAGAACACAGCCTGGTCAATAGTCTCACTGACGATCAGCATAGTAATACTTCTCCCCAAATTGCTACCCAGGTTTAATGCAATTCCTATCAAAATCATAGCAAAAATTTGTTTAGATATAGAGCTATTGATAGACAACATTGCTCTAAAATTTACATGGAATAGTGAATAAATTAGAATAGTTAAAACAATTTTATAAAAGATTTATTAATTTTTTTGTGGAGGGGTAGGGCAGAGGGAAACAGAGAATCTCAAGCAGGCTCCCCACTGAGCGTGGAGCCAGCCCGGGGCTCGATCTCACCACCCCGAGAGCATGACCTGAGCCAAAACGAAGAGTTGGACACTTAACTTGACTGAGCCACCCAGGTGCCCAAAACAATTTTTATAAAGAAGAGTAATGTGGGAAGAATTCATTTAATTTAATGTCTTCTTATAAAGCATCCGTAATCAAGACAGAGGTGAGGGGATAGTCGTGTAGATCCATGGAACAGAGTAAAGAGCCCAGAACCTACCAGTAGCTTCAGCTGATTTTGGGGATGTGAGTGTGTCCATAACTTGGCGGCACGTGGGGTCCGTGCACTCAGGTAAATGTCCTGCGTCCTCATTGCACTCATGTCAATACTCTGGTTGTGGTCTCTCTGCAGGACGATACCATTGGCAAGAACTGGGTAAAGGGTCCACAGGATCTGTCTGTGTTATTTCTTACAACTGCCAGTGAATCTGCAATGATCTCAAAATCAAAAGCTTAATTCAGAAATATTTTAAGGTGATGGTAGCAGGTTATATATAGACGTAATAAATGGACATGAGTGGATATCATTTACTTAGATTTCCAAATTGCCTTTGACAAGGCCAATATTAAACTTCATTGACTTGAAGAAATTGTCATGGTTAAAAGATCAAATCTGGAATCCGATTGTATTCTATCTTTAAAGTGAAAAAAAAAATTACAACCTCTCACCTATGTGTTTGGTATGTGTTGTGTATTCCTTGACTCCATCCGCTGAAAACTATAAACATTGACTAGCCCACCAGTAATGCGCTGTGTGTACCTTTTAGGATCTGGGGTGCGGGCGTCTCTCATTTTGATTTTCCCCTCAAGTATGCAAGGACTCTTTGAGGAAATACTTCATTCCAGATTTGGGACCAGGAAAAAAATATTCTTTGGAACCTTGTGCTAACAGTCCCTGATGCCAATTTTATGTATCACGTTCTCAGTCATTTGCATTATTATATTGCGATGATACGATAACCATTGTGGGCAGTGTCTCAAGCTTGTGTTGAGCTGTGAACCCAAATCCTGTGGGTACTGTGGTCATCCCTATCTTATGAGTAAGTCGAAGCTCTCAGACTTGGAGCACCCTTCAGACTATTATTTAACACGTGAGAGAGAGCTCTAGTAATTCGCGCATTGTCACGAAAATAATTAAGCTCGCGTGCTTCAAGATTTGTTAATTTGATACAAAGTAGAAACTTGTGCTAAACTCCATGTTCCTACAAGCATCACACTGCCCAGCTGAGCATTTGCACGTGGATGTGCGTGCGAGATGCTGTTTCCTAGGTGACTTGAGCAACTGGAGGCTCCCGCTGGCCTTGAGTTTCCATGGGAGACCTTTAGCTTTTTCTCCACGTAGCCCGGTACAGGTGCCCTTCATGAGAACTTTCCAGAGCACGGTCCAAAAAGCACAAGATCCAAAGCATGGTCTTGTGATAATGACTTATCAGGACAATTTTTAATAAAATGGCACAGTGTTGCGCTGTGTTTGGTCATGATACACGAAAACCTTTTTGTTCATTGCACCGAATATTTATGAACTGTGCCCAATGGACAGGTGTTCTGCTAGTTGCTGGAGGGAGACAGAGCTGAACTATATGTAGTCCCTGCATGCAAGGTATGACAGGAGTTTTACTGTGGGGTTAGGAATGGCCATTACAAGACGAGGCCAGAACAGGGGCAAAGACGGACAAGGAATGTTTTTAGAGAAAATCAGGTAGTCCAATTTGTGTGTGTGTGCGTGTGTGTGTGTGTGTGTGTGTGTGTGGTCTGTATCTATGCGTTTAATGCAGAATCATCTTTTCTTCAGATTTTATTTTGAAGTTCTCTCTGCACCCAACATGGGGCTCAAACTCTCAACCGCGAGATCAAGAGTCTCGTGCTCTACCGACTGGGCCAGCCAGCCACCCCATGTGTTCTTCATTTTAAAGATTAACTGTTTAAATGATCCAAAAGGACTCTTTCAATAAAGAGGCCATTGAATTTCTCCAACTGAAAGCACGCCTTCTTCCCCAGGCATGGCGGAGTCGTCCTCCCTGGTTTAGTGAGTGTTCTGGGCAGGAGAGGGTCCTCGAGAATAAAGGGGGCTGCATGAATGTGAGTCACCACCATTTTCTCTTAAACTCACAATCCGGGGGGGGGCTTGGAAAATTCAAGCAGGAGCGGTGTGCCTTGTGTGATGTGCAGAAAGGGAGAACCCGGATGGGAGCTTTGAACTGGCGTGTAACATGAACTCGAAGCCCCGAAACGCCTCTCCGGTGAATAATTGAAAACTTCCTCTGAGTCAGATTATTCTTTAAAGGAAATTATTTTTGTGCCATGTTTAAACATTAGTAACCATGCCATTTTCTTTTATTATAGGTAATGTATGAAATTGTGGGAGCAATTGAAAAAAATAAGGACACCCTCTCACAGAACCTTCTGTTTGTAATGAAAAGTAAGTTTTTCCCCCTATGGTTAAAATGCCACACATTCCTTCTTTCTCCATCTCCGAACATTGTCCTCTGTAATATGCCACCAGCGACAGGGGAATTGAAATATCTTTTACATTCTAAAGCCCGGAATCATAAAGAATGGATCTTGCCACGCTGTACATTGGCTACAATTTAATTTGGAGTCGAGTAGAAACCATAATTTAACTAAGCTTTTAGCAGATAGAAATAAAAAATACCTTTACCACTCCAGTAGTATGAATATAAAAAAGCTCTTTTGTGAAGACTAATGAAGATTAATACAGCTTCCAAAATTATTTAGGCCACAGCAGGGTGACTTTCATTACTGAAGATGAAGTCTGGAACATACCTAAGGGTGGTGTTTTATTCTTATGTACTTTCGTTATAAAGAATCAATGCCCACGAAGGAGAGGGAGTGTACAAATTTATATGCACACGCACACGTGCATATGAGCATATATCAGTTTATGGGCTGCATCTACTTAGTGAATCTTAGCCCTTTATGCACCTGTATCTGTTTCTGGACAACAGGTAACTATAGATTGCACTTATATAAGGTGCATTTGTACGTGTCAGTATGGGCACTTCTGCCTACTCTAGTTATGATTTCTTGATCGCAATGCTGTAGCCCTTGGTTCTCATTTTCCTAACAACCTTTTCAGTGAATTAAAATGTATCATCTTTTGTGCTTTAAGTTGCTCGACATGAGCTGGGTCATTTATCTTTCCTGGGAAAAGAAGCCTAGGATAGCCTTTCATGAGATAGTTGGTTGCCTCGGTCTGGAAATAAGACATCTGTATGACCGCTGGCTTGAGGAACGTATTTACCTTAGATCAAGCAGTGCAGATGCAATGGATTGTTTTTTCACGGGGAATTACTCGGCCTGTCTCTCAGAACTTAGGGTGATTGAGTTCTCTTAACACAGAGACTAGTGGGAGGAGCATGGGATTGGAACAATATCATGTAGAAGAAAAGAACTGAGATAATTGATCATATTGATTATCATTGGAAATATCTTTTCGTTTTCAATTATTTGAGCTTCCATTTATAATGTACTGCCATCTGAGTCATATCTTTTTTGAAGATCTGATATATAGCATGGTTTTAAAGTTGGTGCAATGTCTTTTTCTTTATTTTTGTGTTTCAGGTGATAGAATAGATATTTAGAAAGAGAATGTGATGGCTAGTGATACTGAGAGTCTCCTTATCTTAACAGAGTCCCTATATTTTAAAGTCGTTCTTTTGTATATACTTGCTATTAAGTTCTAGGAGAACACAAGTAAGTCTTGTTTCATTCTAAATACTTTTGGCATCTGAGCAAGGGGACAAAATTTACAGTGCATTCTTATATGTTTATACAGAAAGTGGCAGGTGTTTTCTATGAAGGACCAGAGAATAAACACTTTAGGCTTTGCAAGCCATAAGGACTCTGTAGCAACTTCTCAACTCTGCTGTTATAATGAGAGAGCAGGTGTAGACAATACAAATGGACAAGTCTATGTTCCAATAAAACTTTATTTAGAGAAACAAGCAGTGGGCCTGATTTGACCCACAGGCCATAGTTGCTCACCCATTCTGTCATATAAGAAAAAGATGCATGGTTGTGATAGTATTTTATGAATTTGTGAAATGTTTTGATGCTGTAAATAGTTGTTAAAAGCAAGTGTAATTGATAGACAATAATACTTTTTTTTTTTTAATTCTGAGTACCTTGCTAGGTACTTTGTTTATAGTATCTGATTGAATCTTCATATTATCAAAAAGCTCCCAGTTGAAGAAGGTGGTAGGGTCTGTTATGGGATCTGAACAAACATCCCTTTGTCCGTGAGACACCTGGCCAAGTGGAGGCACGTAGCTTGGAGACACAGCTCATGCAGAAATGCAGTGAGCGCTCTCATCTGAGCCTGGATGTGAAATAAAGTCTACTTGGCTCAGAAAGAGGCAAAAGAGTCAAAATCCAGAGCACTTAATACTCTGGATTTTGACAATTTTAAGATTTACTGTCGATAATGTTAACAGCTCTTGAGTCTATTGTCTCCGAATGCCTCTGCATACCTGCTCGGAAACCATGCACCTAAGTTAGCTTATCCAGGTATACTGGCAGGAAGGCACTCGATGCACTGTTTACAGATCCCCTGCGGGGGATGCTTAACATAAACATAACCGTTTATGTTGAAATGATTTCAAGTTTAAAGTTACAAAATTAGTACCGAGAACTCCTATATGCCCTTTTCCAGATTCATTTCCTCATTTCCCTTCTTTTACTCTATCTTCTCCCTCCCACCCACCCGTCTTCCACTCCCCACCATCCTCCCCTCTGTGTGCACGTGTATATGTGCATGCACGTGTGTACGTGTGTGCATATATGTGTATGTGTGTGTGTGTGTACATGAACGTTTATTTTCTGAACCATTTGAGAACAAGTCACAGGCATCTTTGTGCTGAAACACTTCGGTATATATCCTAAGATAAAGGACATTAGCTTACAAAACGTCAGCCAACTGCCAGAGTATTGAACATTGAACATTGAGACCCGAGTTCTGTCCCTTTGCCCCTCACTCCAGCAATGTCTTTTGTCATGGTTTCCCCCCAATTCAGCGCCAGTCATTGCATTTAGTTGTCATTGCTCTTCAGTCTTCTTTAATTTGGGACATTTTCTCTGCTTATCTTTTTCTTTCATGACTGACATTTTAAAACCTCAAGGCCAGTTATGTTGAAGGCTGTCCCTCAGTCTGGGTTTATTTGCTGTTTGCTCACGTTGGCGTCCGCGCGCCCCTTCTCAGCGGGAATCCCGCAGGGGAGCTGGAGGGACCTCACCCATCACCTTCAGGGGACGCACTGATTGTTCGAAACACCACTGGTGACATGGCCTTGTTAAGGTGACACCCTTCAGGCTTCCATAATGGAAAGCTGCTCTTTTGCTGTGTCATTGATAAGTAGTCGGTAAGGAAGGTGAGGAGAGTAACTGGTCTCTTCCACATCAGACTTTCACCTGCTGGCTTGCGTACGTGCATGATTCTCACGTGAATCACCCATTTCTCTGATGGTTCCAAATGGTGATTTTCTATCAATTGTGACATTCAAATGTAAGAACTCCCCTTTCTCATTAATTAACTAATTAAATTATTATCAGGATGGGCTCATAGATTCTTATTTTATCTAATGAATCACGATCTATTACTATCATTATTTTAACGCTAACATTGCTCAAGGTGTTGTCCTCCAGTGAGGACCCCTTCAAACCAGCTCCTACATTCTTTCTAGGTTCTCGTGATCTTGTGCAGCACTTCCTTATATTCCAGCCTTCCAGAATGTTCCGGGATAATCTGCTGTGCCTCCAAATCAGCTGTGTGCCCAAGAAACCTAGCTTTATTTTAGAGAAGAATGGTATTAAGAAACACTGAGGTCTGGGGCGTTGACGAGCTCATTTCTACTGGGTTGTCCTTGCTTTTTACTAAATATGTTAGTCTGAGCGAGCAAAATCATCTGGGTGTGGAAAAGCTAGAAAAACGGCTTTGTTGCTGGACAGTGCTACCGAGCTGATGGGTCCGCATGATCCTAAATGACGTGCACATGACTTCACATTTAAATCCTATATAATCCTCAGAGTAGGTGTGTCATGGTCATTTTATGGAAAAGGAAAGTAAAGTGTGAGGATCGTGTGCATATAAATACAGGTAATGTGAGAAAGGCGTCTTATAGAGCCCTAACCTCCATATACAGTTTTCACTATGCTCTTCTAATTTGTAACCAAAATTTAGTAGAATTTGAATAACCTAACATGTAATATACATCGGCTTTTTACCTTTCCCCTAACAACTGGTACAAGCAAATGAGACAGGGTCCCCCGCAGGTGTTTACACACGACCCGGAGACGGGTTAGATCCTGGGACATGTGTTTCTGGGGTGGAAAGTTGCTGGTAGAAACCACAGGTCTTCACGACTTGGCCAAGGGCAGTGAAGGCCCGTAGACCCAAGCAGGTGAGATACAGTTCCCGCGGCTAGGAGAGTAGCAAGTGCTACTCAGAGAGCCAAGGGCCAGTGCTGAGGGCGGAGGACAGGGGACGCAGGATTAGGACTCCTGGCCAAGGACAGGGAAGGTCGGAATTCATCCAGCGGTGGATTAATGGTGGAGAAAATAGAATGGAGGCAAAGGGAAAGATGGACCTCTCACTTAGTCTTGCACTGAGGACGTCTAGTGCTCTACGGCCCTGGAATGAGGAGTGTGTTTAAAGCTTGTGTACATAACGATTTGAACGCCACTCACAATACCCCTTTATTTCTTTCCTAGCTAGTGAAAATGTCGTGATCCATCATTTGTTCCAGTCGAAACTGTCACAGACAGGATCCCTCGTGTCTTCCTATCCTTCTTTTAAGTTCAGAGGCCAGAAGTCCACCCTGCTCAGTAAGAAAACGGCAGCTTCTTCAATTATTGGAGAAAACAGGAATTATCTAGAACTCAGTAAGGTAGGAGTTTCTCTGATTCTTGTTTGGTTGTTCTTACGTCCGCGTCTTAGTACATTTACTTACTTTTTTTTTTGAAGGTGCAATTCTGAAAACTGATGGAAACAAACTGATGTTTTAATTTAAAAAATTAACGAAAAGGACGCTGCCTGAAGTAGAGAGAGGGGACAGTAGAGGAGCGTCCGATAGAGTGAAAATTCGACAGCAGATAGGGCATGAGTAATTTTATTGGTTGTCTCTGCAACGTCCTATTTGTGCCTTGTCTCGGTCACTGTCGTTTTGATGAATGGGAAGTAACTTCAGGGAGAGTAACCTTCCAGGGAATCGACTTAGCTACCTTATTCTGTTGACAGTAATCACTTCAGAGGTTTTAGGTCTCTAAACAATAAATTGTAGTTTCTCTTACAGACATTGTGTATTTTTCTGGGGCTGGAACTATTTTTTATTGGCTAGTTTGTAGATTTTAAGCTTACTTTTGTATCATACTAGTTTTTAATGTTTTCTTGGCCTACACAAGTGTGGTTATATGAATAACATAAAGGTTCTATTTGAAGAACAGCTACAAATTCAGTGAGTTGTCTCAAACTGATAGGAAATAGGTATAAAATGTGTTAACTTTAAGGATTCAGTGGCTGATCGTAGCCTGGTTTGCTCTGTCTGCCTCTACCAAAACTATAGAGATGAGAAATATGTTTGGGAAGTTGTCCAGGACAATCAATTTTAGAAATTCAGTTGTTGTAGCTTGTTGGAATGCATTTTAGCTTACCAATTAAAATAAAAGCATAATTAAAATCAGCTCTATTTTGGAAGAGTGGCAAGATGTATATAACATATTAGGAATGAGTGAGAGAGAGGGTGTGTGTGTGTGTGTGTGTGTGTGTATGTGTGTTTAGCCAGTGGACCCTACAATTAGGGATCCTTTGATGTAGTCATTCCTGCACTGTCTGATCACAGAAATTCAATCTCACTGCATACAAAATGGCATTTTTTACATAAAAAAAAGACAAAGGCTTACCCTTTGTAAGGAAGATCTCTACTCCTGAGGGATTCACTGAACCTTCTGGCCCTTCCTTTCTCAATCATCCTGGAAATCATGAGCAAGAAATCACCACACACCTCTAAACTGTAATTTTTAACCTTAATTATTAAACATTACCAGGCATAGATGCCATTAGTCTTTTCCCTAAAGGACTGCAAAAGGAAGATAATTCACAGTAGCTCCTCCACCCAGAAAGGGAAATTGAATGTTCAATTTCAAGGGATGGAGATTTATTTATTATGATTATTCCTTAAGTGTTTCATTCCTCACTTCCGTTCAAACTGCCCGCATCCCTGCACGTCCACCTGTGACCGGCAGGATGGCCTTCTACCCACTCTTTAACTGAGATTCACACTTGGCTCTGCTTTTTAGAAAACCGGTTGATCTTGGACCAATCGCTTCGTTTTACATTCCCTTGTCAGTTACAATTGATCATTTCAGCTTGACAGTTCATGTTAATGGAAGGAAACGAGCGGCTGCCATGATAGCAGCAGTACCGTATCGACAAGAACGTTTCATCAGATTTTTTCTTCTATCGAGACCTCTTTATTGTAACATAAATGATTTTGGATCAATAGATATGTTGGTCTAAGTCTGTGTGATTTTGCAATAGTACATTAGTGGCTGGGGTTCCTTTTAACCCCTGGTGGGATTTAATTAATTACCTTCTGCCCTTTCTTTCTTTCCCCATTGACTTCATTTCCACTGACTTCTTTTATCTCCATTATCACTAAATCTTTGCTACGTATGAATTTTTTTTTCTTTTAAGAGCTGTATATAATGACTTATCGAAGAAAACACAGACTGTTGCCATTTTTCAGACAGGTAATTTACTAACTCCTTTTAGTAGTTAAAAAAAAAAAAGAAGAGGAAGGGAATGAAAAAAAATGAGGAGAAATTGATTGTGGTTGAACTTAAGGGAATAAACCATTGATTGTTAGAGCATCAAATCTTTGTAACATAGAGGAGTATCCGTTTGCCTGGCAGTAAGCTACCACTTCCTGACAAACACGCACAATATGGTGACCCAGACAGGCCCCAGCGTGGGCTTGTTGTTCCGCTAAACCAGTCAGGCTCTAATTCTCAAAATCCAAATAGATACAGGATGGCAACTTCCGTGCACTTGACAGGTTGGCATTAATGGTATTATTTAACAAGTAGTTGCCTGTTTCCCCAATTTTTAGTACCATCACTGAAAATCATTTGGTGCTGATTGTTACAGTCGGCTCTGAATCTGTGTCATTCTGTGAGCGAATTTACATGGATGGGAGGGTGGTTTTTTTCCTTCTCCGTGGAATTTAGGAAAATACTACTAAAACCACTATGTTGTACACCTGAAACTGATGTCAGTGATATTTCAATTAAAAATAAATGTCTAGGGGCGCCTGGGTAGCGCAGTCGTTAAAAAAGCGTCTGCCTTCGGCTCAGGGCGTGATCCTGGCGATCCGGGATCGAGTCCCACATCAGGCTCCTCCGCTGGGAGCCTGCTTCTTCCTCTCCCACTCCCCCTGCTGTGTTCCCTCTCTCGCTGGCTGTCTCTCTGTCACATAAATAAATAAAATCTTTAAAAAAAATAAATAAATAAAATAAATAAATAAATAAATGTCTACATACTTACATAAATAAATCTGCTCACCCTTCCTTTCTTCTTATTTTCATTACAGTTATTAAAGAAGAAAGGAACTTCTACATTTCTTCAAAGGCTGGAACGGGGAGGTCCAGTCACCATTGCATCGCAACTGAGGGTTAGTGGATTTTTTGGTTTTCCAAAATTTAGATTTTGATTATATCAACTGTAGAGGGATATGTGTATTTTTCCCCATTTTTGCCCACTTGAGTACCTTCAGATAAAAGTAAGCACTCACGTGTACGCACATACACAGAGACACACACACCACAGAGAGTTCATAATAAATAAAAGAGTTGTGGATTAAAGATAAACACTTCTTTTGAAAAGCTCCTTATATTTTCAGTCAGTGTCTTTGGAGAACCAGCTGTGTTCTGCTTCTCTCCTTAGAAATCTCTAACGGATATTATCGGAAAACTTCAGAAGCGCACTCCGCACTTTGTTCATTGCATCAAGCCCAATAACTCAAGGCTGCCAGATACGTTTGATAATTTTTATGTGTCTGCTCAGCTACAATATATTGGGGTCCTGGACATGGTGAAGATCATCCGATATGGATACCCTGTTCGCCTTCCCTTCTTGGATTTCCTGTTAAGGTACATTCTGCTCTTGAACCATTATATGCATGCTTAGTGTGGCATTCTGAAGATCTTCTGGCTTGTTCTTTGTTTCAGGCATTGGTTTTATTGTTTATAGAGTTGACTCTTTGAACAGCGGGGGAGGTTGGGGTGCCTACCCCCTCACGCACACTTGGAAATCCACATGTAACTTGATTCCTCCACAGCTTAGCTACTAATAGCCTACTGTTGACCAGAAGCCTTACTCATAACATAAACAGTGGATTAACACATATTTTTATGTTATGTGTATTATATACTATATTCTTACAGTACAGTAAGCCAGAGAAAAGAAAATGTTATTATGAAAATCATAAGGGAGAGGAAATACATTTACAGTGCTGTACTATATTTATATAAAATGATCCATATAAGTGGACCCACGCAGTTCAAACCTGTCTTGTTCAAGGTTTGAGTATATTCTTCTGAGTAAACAAAATGCTCTTGGAAACAATGAAATGCACTGACCAAGCCTTTTATAAAAGTTACTAAACTTTGATACCTTAGAATCCATTTTCATGTTACTTTATGTGAGTAGATTTCCTTGGATTTAAAGATTTCTAAAATTGTTGCATAAAATGTTTACATAAATTTTTTTATTTAAAGGAACATAGGGGCCCTGACTGGCTCAGTCAGTAGAACATCTGACTCTTGATTTCAGCTCAGGTCACGATCTCAGGGTTGTGAGCTCGAGTCCCGTGTTGGGCTCCACACTAGGCGTGGAGCCTGCCTTAGATTCCCTGGCTCCCTCTCCTGTCTGCTTTAAAAAAAAAAAAAAAAAAAAAAAAGATTCTCTCTCTCTCCCTCTCCCTCTGGCTCCTCCCCCCTCAATAAATAAATAAATAAATAAAAATAAATAAAAGACCATATATATATGTGATTATTTTCTCCCTTATGTCTATGAATGAAATATTTTTTTTAGATCACAGAATCTACTCTCATTGGCCAAATCCAGCCCACCTCCTATTTTTGTAAATAAAGTTTTATTGCAACACAGGCACTGGTGAAAATAATGATAATGTTTGTTCTTAGGCAATTAAAACATAATAAGGAAGTAAACAAAAAAAGAGAGAAAAAGAGTATTTAGTAATCCTGTATAAAAGAAGGTGAAGTTTTAAAGTAATATTGATATAAAATATTATCAATATTACAAGAATAAAATCTAGAATTTATGGTTAAAACTAACGGTACAACTAGGAGGGAAAATCTATTTGACAAACCATTCATTTAAGAAAAGAGATGTAACACTTGGTTGACCAGAAGTTCCACCTGAGCCACTAGCGTGAGGAAACTGCTACCTGAAGACAAGTTATTTGAATTGCCCTGTTCCCCCAGCAGAGGACGCTGAGCGTGACTCTGTGTGCGCAGATGTGTGTATATATTACATTACACAATGATTAGAAGATGATTTTTACCTTTGTTTTTTAGTATTTTTTCCAAGTCTCCTTTGACATACGTGCTCAACCAGGACTTGCCTCTAGTAAAACAGTATAGGAGATGATTTCTTTTAAAATTAAGTCCAGCATTTGACATATATGCATCTCTTGCTCTACCATGACCTCTAGGCAGGGACCGTGTCTTACTCAGCAACAATGCCTGTGCATTTAAGTGTTTAATCAGTGCTTTCAGAATGCACCTGGCCTTGCAGATTAATCGTCATTCAATGTAAAGCAATATTTCTACATAACAGAGCCCATAGCCGTGGTTTGTTTAAAAGAGTAGTGGGGATGGGAAATGATACTTTTTGGTGAATCTTTTTATTTCTTTCACCAGCCCCTTACTTGAAAGGAGATATGATTTCTACTTATCCTTATTTGCAGTGGCATATCAATAGAGATGGAATTATTAATTTATCTCAGTGAAAATTTGCCACCATCTTTTTTTTTTTTCCTAAGTAGGCTCCATGCCCATAGTCGAGCCCAACATGGGGCTTGAACTCACCCCCCTGAGATTAAGACCTGAGCTGAAATCAAGAGTCAGAGGCTTAACTGACCGAGCCACCCAGGCATCTTGCCACCATCTTCCTTAAATGAAGGATGCCAGTCTGGGCTATTGTCACAAAAAACACTGATCTGTAGAGAGATGATCAGTTTCTATAGAACTTGAATAAAACATAATCCACATAGTGTCATATCAGGAAATAACGTAATTTTTGTATTTGAGTACAGTTGACACACAGTGTCACCTAAGTTTCAGGTGTACAGCAAGGTGATGCTGCTATAATTTAATATTTATTTAGAAAGCTCATCAGAACTTTGACACCCCCCCAGGCGATCAAGCATCATTATATAAACAAAGATTAGAGGTGCAATTCAACAGAAAGTTTTCCTTGCCAAAATCAGATAACAGAATGTATTGTTCCTATGTAAAATATTTATTTTCTCTTCCTATCATCTTGTCTTAATTGTTAGAGAATAAAACCCTTTGAAAACAAATGACTTTGTTTAGTACGCAAAAAGGAATATGTCTGCCACCAGCATATCGGACAGGGAAGAAAAAGCTGTCCCGTTTTGAAGGAAGCACCGACTTCTTTGAACGGCGTTTATTGTTCCTGAAATCCAGCATGACACTAAATGGGGATAATGACATTCCTGTGGGATCTGTAGGTGGATGTGATGATATTGCAAATTTGCTTTGTGGTGTTTTGGCTTTAATAACTGTCGATCATTCGGAGTCCTCCTAACTGAAACAGGAGAATCGCATTAGTCTAGAGGACCCAATTTTGATGACATGTAGAGGTACGCTGGCTGAGTGTTTGTCTAACAGCCTCAGTAGCTCCCCAGTGGGATGAAGACGTAAGGTCCTGTCTCCCATGACAGGAGCCGCCACAAGGTTGGATACACGAGAAAAAGGAAGGGAGCGTTGTGATACATGACTGGATTTCCTGTTGCTGTGAACTCAATCGTATGCCCCCCAAAACTCATAGGTTGAAGCCCTAACCCCCACTGTGACTGTACTTCGGGATGGGGCCTATCGGAGGTAATCCATGGGGAATGAGCTCATAAGGGTGGAGCCCCGATCCGATAGCATTAGTGTCCTTGTGGGAAGAGTCATCAGAGAGCGTGCTCTCTCTCTGTGCTGAATGAGGACACAGCGAGAAGGTGGCTGGCTGTGAGGCAGGAGACCTCCGTAGAAACCAATTGATCTTGGGCTTCCCCAACTCCAGAACTGTGAGGAAATAACCTTCTTGTTGTTAAGCTGCCCAGTCTGTGGTATTTTGTGATGGCAGTCGAGGCTGCCTGGGATACCTGTGTTTGTAGGATGTGTTTCTGTGGTGTCACTGGGTCGCAAAGCTGGACGAATTATGTTGGGAAGTGTTTGGTGCTTGTTCTTGTTATAAAATACTCTTGTGTTAACGGAAGGAAATAGAGTTTAGGTGCACGTATCCTGTGGTTTCAACAACTCTCTCGTCCTTTTTACCTTTATGTCCCTGTACTCAGTAGTATTTACTTGATATTCAAGATTCACTCAGGCATTCTTTCCTTTGGAAAATCTTTCACAGAATCCCAAATTGCTTTGTGTCTCTTCTCTAGGCTTCAGAAAGGGCTTGTGTAAGACACTTGTTATTTGCTCCCTAGAAATAGCCCGTTATGTGCCAATCTCAACCACTGGGCCAGAGGTTAGCCGACTTGAGCCCGTGGGCCAGATCTACCTGTCACCTGCTTTCATATGGCCTGAGAGCTAAAGACGTCTTTTGCATTTTTGAATTGTTGTATTTTAAATGGTTACAGACATACTTGTATAACATCCTCAATCTTGTCTCTTGGCATACAAAAGCCTAAAACATTTACTCTCCGACCCCTTCCAGAAAATATTTGCTGCCCTGCACGGGGCCCTAGGCTGCTTGGGTGAGGGACAGGTGTTACTGCATGCCTGGACTCCAGCAGAATGCCGGTCACCCTTCGTGCTTCTTGAGCCAACCCAGTGACACTGAACAGAAAGATCTCAGATGCTCTTCTGTCTCAGTCACTCCCTAATGTTGGCCTGGTTCTTCCGTGTGTGAGATTTTTCAGGTGGCATCGTAAATGACATGTAAATGACGACACTCAGCAGTAGACTCTACAGAAGATGAAGCCCCACGTCAGTGGCTTGCAACAGCAAAGCTTTGTTTCTTTCTTGCACTCATTTGACTATGATTTGGAAGTAGTACAGCTCAGCTCAGGCCAGCTCCGATCTGGGCCTCTTTTCCATGACGGGCCCCAGGCAGAGCCGAGATGTGGGACAGGCCCTTTCTGTGTCAGAGGGAGAGGAGAAATGTCCAGAATGCTCGTTACAAAGTCTGCCGAGCTGTGGCATTTGTCACTTGCTTATATTCCATTGGTTCAAGGCAATCCCTTGGCCAAGGCCAACATGAATAGGGTAGAGAAGTGTCCTACTCCTAGGAGATACTATACAACACATAACACACTTCTGGCTCAGTCCATCTGTTGCTGTGTATCAGACCACCCCAAAACTTCATGGCATAAAACAACACTGTATTATTTCTCCTAGTTCTGTGGGTTAGCAGGGCTCAGTTGGGCAGTTCTTGCTTGGGGTCTTTCCGAAGGTCACAGCCATATAGCAGAAGATGCTGGCGTTAGCTGGGCTGGACGTATAAGGAGGCTTCTTAGCTCACGTGCCTTGGTGTTCCTGCAGCGGAACAGTCTGGAACTCTTCCCTGGCAGCTCCCAGTTCCTGGGGCAAGAAGGGCAACTTGCAGTCCTCCTAGAAACTGGGCCTGAAACTGGCCCAGCATCACTGCCCTTGTGTTTTATTGGTCAAACAGTTGCAGACCAACCCAGATCTATCCCCTGGAAGAAGCCATGGACGGTAGCCAATGCCAGAACCAGCTACCATATCCCCTTGAAGGGAGAACATGCGAGTAATTGGGAACAATACGAAAAATCTTCCATACCCAAGCCTGTGCATGAGAATTGCCATTATTTCATCTCTCCCCAGTAAGTATATGTGAGTTCAAGGTGTTGAATAATATAATACCATCATGTTTTGTTTTGTTTTATTTCCAATTGGGGGAAGAATAGTATGAGGCAATTCTAGGGAAATTCTTTGGCTATTTTTCTTAAGATTTTATTTAAGAGAGAGTACGAGCAGCAGAAGCAACAGAGGGAGAGGGAGAAGCAGGCTCCTGCTGAGCAGGGAGCCCAGTGCGGGGCTCCATCCCAGGACCCTGAGATCATGATCTGAGCTGAAGGCAGACGCTTAACCGACTGAGCCACCCAGGTGGCCCTAGGGAAATTGTTTTGAGGAGTCCTTCAAGGTATGGTACCATGCCTTTTACCTTATAAGTTGTGGTACCATCATTCTCCAGAGCTTTCTTTCAGGCCATGTGGGCTCATGACATTGTAATGAACACCACTTCTCAGTGGGAAGCCAGCCAATGCCAGCTCTCACTCCGGTGAGTCTCTGCTTTTCTCAGAGCACAAGCCTCTCACTTTTTATCTTCTTCCAGATACAGTGGGGAACTCTTTTGGAATCTACCTCTGGATGCTGGGTGGCAAGCTTCTGGGGGTCATGCCCGCCGTTCATCTAGGGACTTACTTATGGTTGGCAGGGGAGAGTAGGACAGCATCACTCCAAGGTTGACCCTTTGGGGAGGCAACCTTATTTGGGAAAGACAGAAG
Organism: Ursus maritimus; assembly: GCF_017311325.1. Lineage (NCBI taxonomy): Eukaryota > Metazoa > Chordata > Mammalia > Carnivora > Ursidae > Ursus > Ursus maritimus. The sequence goes on from NW_024423344.1 coordinate 75,978,960, forward strand.
GACTTGTCCGGGAGAAGCATCCCCCCCCCGCCCCACCCCGGGTATTAGCACGATGCTTGGCGTGGTGAGGGAGCATGATCTGTCCTCCGAGATTGTCACGGGATGAGCTCCCTTTAGAAATAATCTGAATCACTGAGCCTGTTTAAATGACACAGTTGTTGCTGAAAGGTCAGGGTGTGAAAGAACACAGCGGTGGTGTGAAAGCGGGTGCAGGAGACGGAGGAGAGAAGCCACGCTTCGGTTTCTTGGACTCCGAGCACGGGTTTCGGCTGCCCGGTGAGGCGGCATCGCCAGAGCCGTGGGTCTGAGCTGGAATGTTCTAAACATTCTCCTTGTTACATGAAGTGCTGCCAGGTACTGTCAGTGCATCTTCAGTAGAAACGTGAATTAATACATTTGGGAGCTATTAAATGTCCTAAAAGCTTTAACTGGCAAAAGATCTGTTTTCTTCAGGGTGGTTTTGCCAAGGCTTACCCTGTTCTTCCTGCTTAAACTGATCCGCAGGCTTGGCTTAATGAAGTCTGGGGGAGAAGACTTTTCAGTGAGATGTGAAATAGGAGAGAAGCGTCAGGTGTTCGTTCTAGACGCCATTTCTGTTTGAGCCTCATTCCGTCTCTCTTTATTGGGAACCTGTTGTGGTGCTCAGCGGGTTTTGACCATCATTTGCCCCATAGTCGACTCAGGGCACGTGTGAACTTTTTCTATGAAGGGCCAGACGGTCACCGTGGTCGGCTGTGGGCTCGAGGTCACTGCTGCCCGAGCTCAGCTCTGCGTGGGGCCCCGCACAGCCGCACCCGGCATAGAGGACAGACCCGTGGAAACAGAGGGCAGGTAGTTTGGGCCCCAGAGCAGTTGACCCTTTATCTAGGCCCATTGCCCCCTCTCCAGTGGAGCTGGGGAAACGTGTCTGCAGAAAGGGGCAGAGGAGGAAAGGTGACTGATGTTCGCTCGGATCCAGCTCGGCTCCCCAGTTGTGCCCCCACCTGCTGCATGTTCCCCCCAGATGGCATCCATCATGCATTTCTGCCTTGCGCTCTCACCACCTCTTCCTATTATCAAGCATTTTACTGAATCAGATGTCATGATGGGAAGTCATCCCCCGGTGCACAGATGCCCACTGTGGGTCACGCTCCAGATCTGCACTGTACCCTCATTATTCTGTTCCTCATAATAACCTTTTCAGACAACCACTCTCATTATACAGATACGAGTTATTAGGTTGTTACGAGTTGCCAGCTTTGATTTAAATGTGCTTTGAGTGCATTCATCAGCACCGCGGAGGCCTGGGTGCTGTGCTGAGCTCTGCCCGAGTGTCATTCATTCCATCCTCGCACCACCCCCAGGACTTGTGCTATAGTAGCATTCCTGTCTGCTAGCTGAGCAAGCTCAGGTCCCCACGGAGTTCAGTCCCGGCTCACACCTCTCATCCCTGAGGGTGTCTTTAACCGATCCACGATGCTGGTGTTGTACTGACATTGGCCCTGTTCCCACGTCCTCGCGCTTCCCACATCCTCACGCTTCCCACGTCCTAGCGCTTCCCACATCCTCTTCCTGCTGGATTGTCACTAGCAGCCACGAGCAGAAGCCCAGGACCCCCAGAACCGCACCGGGACCTCAGTGGGGAAAATAAATCCCTGGAGATGTCTCACATTCAGCCCTGGGCTCTTCACTCTGGATTTCCTTTGCTCTGCTTCCTGAAAAACAACCCACTTAGTTTCATTGAGTTCCATGGCCACCAGTGTCCCCGCCCTCACCAGTGACCTTGCATGGTCACCCAGCGGCAATGGGGGCAGCTGGCTGATGGAGTATGGACGGATCAATCGTGACTCCTGGAAAAGGAGCTCCATGCGAGTAAAACAAGTGATCCTCGCAGACAGAGAACTGCACGATTTCATTTAAAATAACAAGAGTGAACACAAAAATGTTTTACAGCTTTCTAACCATACCTTGGAAACAATACCCCACGCTGACCAGTTTAAAATAATTTACTAGATAATTCCACTTGAGTAAGCATCCAATATGAAACCAATGAAATCAGGGTGATTATTGCCAGAAAAATAGACAAGAAGCTACAGGAATTAAGTATTTCTTAATTCCTGTTGTATTTCTAATACAGTTTTAGAAAAACATTAATAAAAATTCAGTCCCAGAATTCTGAATCTCATTATTTATTACTCATTTCTCTGGGCTTCCCCACTTGCCTCCACTGATATATCTTCATGTTTTTAATTATAAGTTATGTCTGGCAAAACGTAATCACAAAATGATCTTGCTTTCAGGGCCAAACCAGTTTTAAATACTTACCCATAAGTTACTTTTTCATTACGTACAAACTATTTAATTCTGTTTATAGAACAACAGTGGTTTTTAATGTGACCATTAGTATGCGATAGTTTTCATTGATTATATCTGAATGATCTCAATAATTCAGGAGTCTACAAAGAACCTCGGGTTGTCACTGGGATCTTTGAAGGGACCTAATCGATCGCATCTTTTTCCTTATTCAATCTTTGACCAAAGTGAGAAGACAAAATGATCAAAATGTCACCTTTCAAAGACATTGCTTGGCGTAAGAGCCAAAAGCGCCTACTAATAGAGTCAACCCTGAGACTGGGCAGCGTGAGCCTCAGTTTCAGACAGCGTGGACCCAGCTAGACTTCCCCATGAGGGAGGCTGTACCAACAGTGAACAGTGAGCAGGGTTGTTCACGAGCAGCTGAGAATGTTCTGTTTCTTTCTCACCAAAATTGCCAATCAGATGAGTCTGCTACTGCACCCTGCCTAATGACAGGGTGTGGGTAGAGAGGCCAGAGTGCCATCCCACCTTCATCTCTAAGGAAACAGCCGAGAGGAAGAGGAATCTTCCTTGGTGAATCCCTGTGGTGTTTTGTGTTCTGGGACAGTGGACATTGGACTCCTCCACGAAGCCTGTCAACGACCTTGGGGTGTGGCTGGTCTCCTGAGGGGACACCCCATCCTTCATGAGCACCCCACTACTTTTTTGTGTACCTTCTGGGACCACGGACAAGCAATATGGATTTTGCACCCAAAGACTCTGAAATGGGCCAAAAGTGCATTACTTTAATTGATTTTGAGGCCACTCTGTATTCATGGCTATAAGTGCATTTTATTTCCAATTGCAAACCCTGTCTAGACAGAGTATCCAACTGAGTCTATCAGAGATTCTGCAACCAGAATTAAATGAAAATATTAAAATAAAACAAAAGAGCAACTCAGATAATAAAATCCCAGTAGCCTAGATGTTCCCCAAATTTGACTATACATTTTCTTCCATTATTAAGTTCCCAGTGAGAAATGAAAGTTCAAAGATTAATACGTCTTGTAAATGAAGGTCCAGAGATATTCAATTCCAAAGGAATTGAAATCCCAAATCTGATTATCTTGCCTTGCTGAGTTAAATGTCCAGAATTCCATATGCATGAGTTAAATTTCTATTTCTGAATCTGGGGACACTCCAGCATGACAGTGGGAGCGATCAGTCACTGTGTTGGTCACAAAACACCACAGACTCGTGGCTTAAACAACAGATACTTATTTTCTCCCTGTTTTGGAGACTAGAAGTCCAAGATCAAGTTGCCAATGGGGTTGGTGTCTAGTGAGGGCTCTTCCCTTAGATTGCAGACAGCTGCCTTCTTGCCATGAGCTCCCATTGCCTTTCCAGGAAACGTGAACATCAAGAGAATGAGAGAGTGAGGATTGGAGACTGAGAAGCAGACAGAGAGACAGAGGAAGAATGCTGTCCGGTGATAAGGACACAAATCGTATTGAATTAGGACACCATCCTTATGACCTCAGGTAACCTGAATTACCTCTAAAGGAAGACCCTATTGACCAATACAGTCACCAAATACTGGGTATTAGGGCTTCAGAATATGAATTCAGGGGGATGGGGCAACAAACATTCAGCCCATCATAGTCGTCCTTCTGAATGTGACTAATTCAACCTTGAGTGTTGTGTTGACTCAGTGTCACACCCCTGATCACCTCCACGTCGAGAGTCCAAGGAGTAAATAGTGGACATGAGGTTATTCGGACACTAACTTCATCATACACACTAAATGTAGAAATCCATCCCTAGTAGATTTCTCTCTAGAGAGAGCAGAATACCACAGGTAGAATTATTCTAGAGTCTTATATTTTTTGTTGCCAGTGACAACGTTGACTCTATACTATATTGACCAAACCAGGACATGTTTTATAGTGAAATGGGGAACTCTTAATAATTTTGACAGGAATGCAGGCATAAACTGGGACTGTCCCTGGTAAACCAAGACATTGGCCACCCTGTCTACCCCACACCCAACTTCTCCTGAGTCTTGGCGCATTGCCAGGAACTTTAATCTCTGCCATCCCCAGTGGATCCAAGCTCTCTTAAGGAAATCCTTCTGCTGTGTGCACGTAAGAGGTGGCCAGCCAGTATTTGTTGAATGAACTAAGACATGAATTAGTAATGTTTTATTTTCTGTATAGTTTTACAGTTGAGCTCTACATTTGGTGTCCCAGATGTAGTATTCATTGATATCCTATATAAGATTCATTAGTGGGCCGAAAGAGTTGTCAGTATCTAACCAGCTTAAAATGTTTGCTTTAATTATGCCAAGGTATTTCCATTTGAGGACAGCCCTTTAGACTTTAGCATGAGACAATAACCCCAGGTTTGCCTTTGCCACAATTTAATAATATTCTCAGTCCCCCCAAAATACCGTGAGTCATTCTCTGAAATTTCAAGTCATATGATAACTCTACAATAGTGCCATATTGGTTTAAGAAATAGCTTCATTTTATGTTTTTTTCTTCTCTGTTCTTTGAAATGCTTTGTTAACTACAGGCAGTTTCTGTGATACCGCAGGGATGGAGGACCTATTTATGCAGTAGAAATGCATTTAGGAATAAAAACACCAAATCACAGTAGACTCTACTGATGATCTATGTTTAGGGGAGACGCTATTTTTAACTAAGTAACTTACAGTTAGAGCTGACCCACTTTGTGGTCTTTCTACAATATGCTCACTTGAACCCTCTACTATAACTATATTGCCTTAAGACCTGTTACAAAGCTTGAAAACTTACTTTTGTGATAGTTTAATAAGTAAATATTTATATTATATGAAGTAATGATGTCTACATTTAGCAGAATGTATTCAACTTCAGAATAAAAGCAATTTGTCTTATTGTTAGGAAACCCATAGTTTTAAAAAAATCATAGTTTTTAAAAAGTACTCAGCTGTCAAAAAGAACGATTTCTCAACATTTGCTGGAACATGGACGGCACAGGAGGAGATAATGCTAAGTGAAATAAGTCAAGCAGAGAAAGACAATTATCATATGGTTTCACTCATCTATGGAACATAAGTAGGAAGATCGGTAGGAGAAGAAAGGGATAAAGAAAGGGGGGGGTAATCAGAAGGGGGAATGAAGCATGAGAGACTATGGACTCTGAGAAACAAACTGAGGGCTTCAGAGGCGTGGGGGGTGGGGGAATGGGATAGGCTGGTGATGGGTAGTAAGGAGGGCACGTATTGCATGGTGCACTGGGTGTTATATGCAACTAATGAATCATGGAACTTTACATCAAAAACCAGGGATGTAGTGTATAGCGACTAACATAATATAATAAAAAATATTATTATAAAAAATAAAAAAATAAAAATATGGTGATGGTAACATATTTTTAAACTCCAATATTCTTATAAATCTCTCCATTTATGACAAAAAAATCCCAACATATTTCTGTATAGGGCCTCAGCTACTTTCTCCACAGCTGGAGAAATGGGATAACTGATATTAGGAAGGAATTTATATTCAAAACAATGAAATCTGCAGAAAAATGAATCCTACAGAATGACCTGGAAATGATCAATGCACATAGTGAGGGGACTCCAGAGGAAAAGGCTTTTTTAGGAATAATTTGATTTATCTCAACTGACAGATGGTTAGAGATAGGGGCAATGTGACTTTTTTCTAGTTCTGATCATCATGACATGAAAAATTAAAGTCCCATTCACGAAGTAGAATACCAAATGGGGCATTCATCATATTCACGCCCTCCCTTTTTTGAAGACACTGCTTATAGGTCTCTACAAAGCTAAGAAATGGAAGGCATCATTTATACATTAGACTTAGTAAAGCAGTAATTATTTAACAAGACGGGAAAACAAGAAAGTTGTATCTATACATTTTGCATTAGAGATCCATGCATCATTTCAAGGCTGACTTTTATAGAATTATCAGGAAAAAAACTTTTAATTTTTTTTTTAGAGAGAGAACATGCATGAGCAATGGGGGAGGGGCACAGGGAGAGAGAGGAAGAAAGAGAGAGGGAATCTTAAGCAGACTCCACGCCCGGCATGGAACCCAGTGTAAGGCTCAGTCTGATGACCCTGAGAACATGACCTGAGCTGAAACCAAGAGTCAGATGCTTAACCGACTGAGCCACCCAGGCGCCCAGGAAAAACCTTTTTAAAAGGTACCATTACTACCATGGGGTATTAAATCTACTAGTCCCATCCCAGTGAAAGATGTATGTGGAGCAAGGGTAGATAGAGGATAATCCGTTTTCCATGCCCAGTGCACCCCATTGTCAAGACCAACATCAATGCCATAATCATCCTGCCACACCAGAATTAAACAGTTCAGCACTGCTTAATTAGACACTTTATATATTGACATCTAATTCTTTATTATGCTTTGACGGTTACTGCAAATGGAGCATTGTCCCCAGTCCCAATCCAGTGCCCTTATATGATGGTTGATTGAAGGTCTGTGTTCCAGTCCGGTTTCCTGCATCACGGGCACCCTAGCCTCACAGAATAGGCTGGATCCTCTCAGTGAATCCTCTCTTGATGCAAGGCCACTGAGAACGGTTAATTCCAACATGCCGTGCTGTAATGTACCTTAGAAATGGGGTGTGAAAGGTATTTTTCCCATTCTAGCTCTTTGTTGTTGGAATAGAAAGATTTGGAATAAAGGAAGTTTTCTCTTCTGATTTTACCATAATATCATCTTACAGTCTTATCTAGATACAACCTTAGTGATACAGACCGGTCTCTTATTTTAGATTGTGTCCCCAGCACCTAACGCAGGGCCTGTTACAAGGTTGGTGACTGATAATAGTGTTGCTATTCTTGAAATAATTAATTAACAAAATATTCGAGCTATCACTGGGAATTTTCCAGGGAATGCTCATACTCCTTGCACCTCTGTTAATATTTGTAAAACCTGTTATTAAACACTCAGTGCATGTGTGCACACGTGCACACACACACACATGCACAAGCACACACCCCAAGATTCTTTGGATCAGATTCTTTAAATCAGTACCTCTCAACCATGCTGGCTAGGTAGACTCACTAAGTTTAAAAAAAAAATAATTATGGATAGATGGGATGGGGTCTGGGCAGCAGGGAAAGTTACCAGGTAAGATTCAGGATACCCAGTTAAATTAAAATTTCAGATAAGCAACAAATATTGAAAATTGACCAAAATGATGACCTCTGAAGGACACCATGACTTTGCTGGGATCACAGTTTTAAACGCCGCCCTCTCCCTTCCCTCCCCTTTCCTTCTCTCTGTGCTCTGACACCCTTTCCTTCCAGATAGTTCCAGATCATCTCCTACATGTAAGGGATTCTTAGCTGCACTAGCTAATTGAGGGCCTTTGCAATTCTTGTAGTCTAGGGTGTTCAAATCCATTATTTGTCTAAGATAGGCCTCCATTTTCTGTTTGTTTTACATTAGTGATTGCTAAATATTGAGTAAGAATATTGGATAAAAGAATGGAACATCTTTATATCATATGATAGTCTCCACTCAAATTATTAAAAAATACTTAAAAATCAAATTATTTAATTCAGCGTACATTTTAACCTGTGTCCTGTCATTCCAAGATAAGGGGTATCTACTTAAGCCTAAAAAAAAAATATGGAGATACCTATTTTCTTATACAGATGTATATTTCCATATAATTTCAACACAACTTCAGGCATATTCAGAAATGTGGCCATTTAGGATGTGAATATAGGTCACTGAGACTCTCAGCAGCTGACTAAACTGTATCATGACCAAATTACACTGAAAAAGCTACCCACATGAAATAATAACATGTGTTTTCTACCCTTCAGTGTATCTTATGGAGAATATCCTTATCCATTAAGTACACTTAGACTCTTTGAATATGCAACACCAAAAACCAGTGACTAATATTTGATAGTTTTGCTGTTGACCAGACACCATCAGAACATGTGTTCTGTGCTCTCATCTCCCAGCAGTTCTATGAGCTACATGTGCTTTTCATCAACATCTCAGACTAGTTACTTCCTGTGAGTGCATTTTCCTTGCTGTTCTCAGTACTGGTACAAACACTCCTCTGTGTTTACTTAACATGCAAACTGAACATCAGAAGGAGCGAGGACGTTGATTTCTATTGTAGGCATCCAGAACAGATTTTTTTGTTAAGTTTCTCTGAATTCTTTTTATGAATGTTAATTTAATTTATTTCTAAAATTGTTAACAGTTTTAATAAAATAGAATTGACATGCAATAAACTGCATCTGTTTTTTTAGTTTTAAAAAATGACAAGTTTTGATAGAAACGTACATCCTAGAAATCATTCCACAGATCATGATGGTGAACATACCTGTCATCCCGCTAAAGATTCCCCGTGCACCTCGGTATTCCCACCTTCTCAGCCACCCCTGCTTCTCCATCCCCAAACAATCATTGGTATGCTTTTGTTCCTGATGAATCAGTTTCATTTTCTGAAATACCATACAAATGAAATCATCAAGTGGTACTTTTTTTGTCTGGCTTTTTGTCACTCAGCACAGTAATGTTGACATTCAGACGTGTAGTGTGTGTCAGGAGTTCACCGAGTCATATTCCTGTTGTATTTTACTCATATGTTAACAGATCATTAGTTGTCCCCGGCATTTGGTGATTACAAGTAGAGCCACTATGACCATTCATGTGCAAGTCTTCATATGGACATGGTTTCATTTTGAGGGTGGAGTTAAGGGTAAAAATAGAGGAGTGGAATGGCTGAGACATATGGCTAGTATACATTTAACTTTTTAAAAAAACGGCCAAACTGGCTTTCCAAAGTGGGCATACCATTCTGGTATGGGCACCAGTAGGGTATGAGAGCTCAGTTATTCACATCGTCTTCAGCACTTGGTTTGATCAGTCATCTTGTTTTTGGCATTCTAATGGACGGGTGCTAGTATCCCATTGTGATTTTACTTTGCCTTTTTCTCATGACTAATGACATTGAGCGTCTTTCCATGGATTTATCCGTATGCTTTCTTTGGTGAATTTCCTGTTCACATATCTTGCTTAGCTTTTCATTGGGTTTATTATTTTTTAGAGTTCTTTGTAGATTCTGGAGATACTATGAATTAAATATTTAATTGGCAAACATTTCCCCCAAGACCATAGCCTATCCTCTATGCTGTGTAAAAGATTGCGTAGAATTGGTGTTAATTTTTCTATCAATATTTGGTAGAATTTGCTTAGTGACACCATTTGGGTGTGGAGATTTCTTATTTGGAGGGATTTTAAGTATAAATCCGAGTTTTTAATGGTTCTAAGAATATTCATTTTACCTATTTTATCTTGGTTAGATTTTAGTCATTTGTGGTTTTGAAAATTACTCTGTTTCATCCAAATTGACACATTTATCTATATGGGGTTGTTTATATCGTTCCGTTACTATACTTTTAATGTCTACAGGGTCAGTGACAACATCCTTTCTTTGCTTCTGATACTGATAATTGTGTCTTCCATTTTCTTTTTTTTTTCTTTACCAGTCTAGGATTTTATCAATTTTGTTAGAGTTTTATCAATTTTGTTTATTTATTCAAAGAGTCAAGTTTTGATTTTGATTATCTCTATTGTTTTATGTTCAAGTAATTTCATTAATTTCCATTCTTATTTTTATTATGTCTTCCCTTCTGCTTGCTTTAGATTTACTTCGTTCTTCTTTTTCCAGTCATAAGGTGGAAGTTTAGATTAACAATAGGAAGCCTTTATTTCTTCCTTCTTTTTTTTAAGATTTTTTATTTATTTATTTGACAGAGGGAGCAAGAGAGCACAAGCAGGGAGAATGGCAGAGGGAGAAGGAGAAGCAGGCTCCCCAATGAGCAGGGAGTCCAATGCAGGGCTCGATCCCAGGACCCTGAGATCATGCCCTGAGCCCAAGGCAGACACTTAACGACTAAGCCATGCAGGTGCTCCAGGAAGCCTTTATTTCTTTTCTAATATAGGCATTAATATAAAGTCACCTTTGTTTGTTTGTTTATTTTAATAATAATTTTTTATTATACTATGTTAGTCACCATACAGTACATCCCTGGTTTTTGATGTAAAGTTCCATGATTCATTACTTGTGTACAGCACCCAGTGCACCATGCAATATGTTCCCTCCTTACTGCCCATCACCAGCCTATCCCATTCCTCCACCCCCCTCCACTCTGAAGGCCTCAGTTTGTTTCCCAGAGTCCATAGTCTCTCATGGTTCATTCCCCCTTCTGTTTACCCCCCCTTCTTCCCTTTCTTCTTCCTTTTCTTCTCCTACCGATCTTCCTACTTTTTCTGTTCCATCAATGAGTGAAACCATATGAAAATTGTCTTTCTCTGCTTGACTTGTTTCGCTTAGCATTATCTCCTCCAGTCCCATCCATGTTGCAGCAAATGTTGAGAAAGTGTTCTTTCTGATGGCTGAGTAATATTCCATTGTATATATGGACCACAACTTCTTAATCCAGTCATCTGTTCAAGGGCATCTTGGCACCTTCCACAATTTAACTATTGTGGACAATGCTGCCCACGGAATGGGAGAAGATATTTGCAAATGACACTACAGATAAAAGACTGGTATCCAAGATCTACAAAGAACTTCTCAAACTCAAAACACAAGAAACAAATAAACAAATCAAAAAATGGGCAGAAGATATGAACAGACACTTTTCCAATGAAGACATACAAATGGCTAACAGACACATGAAAAAGTGTTCAAAATCATTAGCCATCAGGGAAATTCAAATCAAAACCACATTGAGATACCACCTTACGCCAGTTAGAATGGCAAAAATGGACAAGGCGGGAAACAACAAATGTTGGAAAGGATGTGGAGAAAGGGGATCCGTCCTACATTGTTGGTGGGAATGCAAGTTGTTACAGCCACTTTGGAAAACAGTGTGGAGGTCCCTTAAAAAGTAAAAAAATGAGCTACCCTATGACCCAGCCATTGCACTACTGGGTATTTACCCCAAAGATACAGATGTAGTGAAGAGAAGGGGCACATGCACCTTTGTTTGTTTAAACAGCACCTTTGAGCTGATTGTGAGTTCACTATTTTTCCCCAGGATCCCCTGGCCTGGAATCCAGGCATCTCTAAACCCAGAAGTCAGTACTGGTGCAAACAGAAACAGCTCCAGAAGAAACCCTACTTCGGGCTCAAGGGACAGGATATGAAACTCATAAAGCTCCAAGCGTGTGGAACTGATCTTTATTTCCTCCCTTGTCTCATGCCCCATCCTGAGCAGTCCTGTGGCAGAGGCCCACAATCACCTACTCCTCTGAGTAAGGAAGGGGAGCCTTCCTCCCCAGTCAGAAGATTAGTGGTCCCAAGAGGGTGGGGTGAACCCCTATTGATCTCTCTTTCTTGGTAGCCTACAGCCCCAGATGCAGACACACTCCCGGGAGAGCACAGAGAAGAGGGCTAAATAAAGCCCAAACTTCAGGCTAGAGGACAGGAAAGGGGAGAGCTAGGCAGCATGGCTCACCTCCAAGCTCTGTGTGTATGGATCATATCCTAGCTTCACCTTCCTTTTTCTTCAGTTTTTTTTTTTATTTTTTAGACATCATATTTTAGAGTATTTTTAAGTTCACAGCATAACTGNNNGGAAGATAAAGAGAGAGCCCCCCACACCCTGCTCCCATACCAACGCCCCCCCCCAGCAGAGTTTTGTTGACTTTCTCTGGATTCTTTTTATGAGTGTGAAGATAATTTATTTACACCTTTATTGTGACACTCAGTGAACCTGCATTGACACTTCATCATCACGTATAGTCCGTGGTTTACAACACCGTTCATTCCTGGTGGTGTGTGTTCTCGCCTTCATTTCTTTTCTTTTTTTTTTTTTTTTAAAGATTTTATTTATTTATTTGACAGAGAGAGAGAGACAGCCAGCGAGAGAGGGAACACAAGCAGGGGGAGTGGGAGAGGAAGAAGCAGGCTCCCAGCAGAGGAGCCTGATGTGGGGCTCGATCCCACAACGCAGGGATCACACCCTGAGCCGAAGGCAGATGCTTAACCGCTGTGCCACCCAGGCGCCCCTCTTGCCTTCATTTCTGAAAGATATTTATATGAGGTAAAGTATCGTAGGTTGACATATTTTTTGTGCTAGTATTTTAAAGGTACTACTTCTCTGGGTTGTACTCTTTCCAAGAAGAAATTGGCTGTCATTCTTCGCTCTTCTGTGCAAGATTTGTCTTTTTTCTTCCTGTGTGCTTTTACGGTTTTCCCTTTTTTACTGCTTTTGAGTAACTTGAGTATGAAGCACGTTGGTGTGGTTTTTTCTTGTTGCTTGTGCTTCGGGCTCATCAGGCTACTTTGATATATGGGTTTCTTGGATCTATGTGTTTACAGTTTTCATAAAATCTGGAAAATTTTTGTCCATCATTTTACCAAGTATTTTTTCTATCTACCCTTTTATCTCCTCTAATTTAGACACTACAGTTCCATGTGTATTAGATATGTGAGGTTGTTCCACAGACTCTCATCACTGATTAGTGCAAATTACGGATGCCCCTCAGTTTTTAGCCTTGTTTCTGTTACATTTTGGATAGTTTCTATTTCTATGTCTTCAGGTTCACTAATCTTTTCTTCTGTGATGTTTAATCCACACTTAATTTAACCCAATGCATCTTTTGCTTCAGATATTGTAGTTTCCATCTCTAATTCAGTTTGGATTTTTCAAAAATCCTTCATGTCTTTAGCATTTTATCTTTCTTTTAGTATCTATTTGTCTACTAATTCCACTATCTGCCATTTCTGGGTCAATGTTGATTGATTAATTTTTCTTTTTGTTATAGGTCAGATGGTTCTGCCCCTTTGCATGCCTGGTAATTTTGGATTCAATACCAGACATTATGAATTTTACCTTTTCCAGTAAATACATATTTTTGTATTTCTATAAATATTTTTGAGTTTGGTCTAGAAAACAATTAAAACACTTGGAAACAGTTTGTTGTTTTGAGGTTTTTCTCTCATGTTTTGCTAGGTAGAACCAGACCAGTATGTAGTCTAGGGCTCCTTATGTCATACTAATTATGCAAAATAATTGACTTCTCTATCCAGTGCCCCATAAATTGTGGAATTTTTCACTCTGGCTGATAGGAACAGCCTTACTTGTTTCTTATCTTTGCCCTCAGATGGTATTCTCTACTTCATTTGGGTAGTTCTTTTCTGGGACTCATGTGGTAACAGTATTCTACTGGAGACTTGAGTGGGGCTCTGAAGACCTCAGGAATCTTGTCTTGGGGCAGCTCTCTCTTCTCAGACTATCTTCTCTGTGAGCTGAAGCTACCTCGGCATCCCTCATCTTCCAGGGCCATCTCCTCAACTCAGGGAGAGCCTTGGGCTTCACTTGGGCTCCCTCTTTGGGCCACAGTCTAGAATCTTCCCTCATGAAGTAAACTGGGAGGTTTTAGGGCTTACCTCATTTGTGTTCTCTCAGGGATCACTACCTTCCCTGACTGGTGTTCAGTGTGTGCCCTGAGAACCATTGTCTCACGTATGTTGTCCAGTTTTTAGTTGTCTAAGGATGGAGGGTAAGACCAGTCACTCTTCCCCCATCTTGACGTGAAAGCAGAAATCTGTGAATTTGTTTTTTATATTGGCTTCCTACTAGATGGGTACTCTATCTGTTAGACTGTTCCCGGGCTATCTTGTGAGCACCTATAATCGGTTCTTAAAACAGAGAACTCCCTAAAATGATGGTATTATTTGAAAACGTGTATTTTTTAAAGATAACTGTGATAGTTCAGATAATGATACACTCTTCTTTGATTATTCAGATTATGTATACTAATTTTTCCTAAACAGACTTGTATTTCTGTATAAAAATTAACATAGAGCAGCTGGTATTTTATAAAATGATGATGCTAGACAAGAGTTTGGATAGGAAGTGGAGGCGAATACTATATTTGTTTGAATGTGCATGAGATTTTAATTAAGCTAAAATTAAGCACGTTAGAAATTGTCCAGGAAGCTGATGACTTTCATTCTTATTCTTAGGGAATACATGGGTTGGACGTCTCTATGACCAAAATGGTCAGAAATGCATATTTATGTACAGGATTCTGAACAGGCTTATGAACATTCTGCCCCCCAACCCATGCCAAAAAATGCTTTGGCTTAAGAAAAAAAGTGCCACCTGCTTTGCCCACAGTAGAATTTCAAGACTTAGAGGAAATCTCCTATTCTCTTATTGACTATCGACCAGTACTTTAACACAGGTAAACCCTGAGACATCAACAAATTCTTAAGACATTCCAAAAATTAATAAGTAATGAGAATAGGAGGATATGCTTTTTAAAAAGTACCTTTATCTCAGAAACCTTTACAGCAACCATTACCTGCAAACACTGTTATAACCATTTATCAGACATGTATAGGAAGAAGGCTCAAAAAATTAAGATTTAAGCAAATACCTCTGGCCTTTACTATATTTTATTGCCATTCCGTTCCAGCGGTCAGGGAAATTATAGATATAAATGTAGATATATAGATATGTTTCAGTAATTTATCTGTTTCAAAGAAACAAATGTCCTAATGAAGACAGACCTTGAAAGATATGAACTATATGTATGATTCTTACATTTTCTCAGGATTCTCACACGTTATTTATTTATTGAAGTATTTAAAATTAAGAAAAGCAGGAATCATAAATAAGATCTAACAAAGTAAAATGTTATAGTATACATGTACTTTATTTCCCTCAAAATGTTATTTTATTTCTTGCCCTAAATCTTAGCCAAGTGTTCTCTAAAGACCCAGAAGATGGAAGCTCAGAGACATTGCTCTAAAAGTTATTCATTAGGCTTAACACCAAGTTCCTACAGACTACCTGCAGCCGTTCTGAGTGTTGGGGACACAAAGATGAGAAAGTCTTGCCCACGTCTAGAGTACCTCCCGGTTGAGTTGGAGTCACAGAGTCTTCAAGTACTGCGGCTTATCGTCAGATCCTGGGGGTAAAGCCTGTTATCTCACCAGATGGAAGCGATCATAAGGAATTCCTAGAGAAGTCTTGAGTGATGATGAGAAATAAACTTATTGAAGGAGATGATGGGGGAAACCTCAGACTTAGAATGAGACCGAGGTTGGGAGAGATTCATCTCATTAAAGCGAAGGGTTGAGAAGCATCCTATGGTGTATGGGGAAAGACACTCTTACTGCAGTAACCTCAGAACAAGCAAAGAAGAAAAAGAGGAAGCAAAGAAAATGATAGCAGAAAGAAAGGCAAGGCCAATGTATTTTAGGATACGAAACAGGGAGTTTATCCTGTAGCTAATAAGCATTAAATGTTTAGAAACAGGAAAATAATGTAATTTTGTTTTCTTTTAAGTAAGATCAGGGGACAGTACACCGTGGCTTATGGACCAAACCCAGTTAGCAGCCTGTTGATTAAATACAGTTTCTCTGGCAGCGAGCACGCCTATGTGTTTGCACATTGTCCTTGGCCACTTTGGTGTTACAAAGGCAGAGCGGAGTAGTTGTGATGCAGAATTTATGGCCCACAAAACCTAAACATTTATAGAAATGGCTCTTTATAGAAAAAGGTTGCTAACCCCTGAGCCAGATCTCCCTGGCATAGTTTCTCAACCTTGACACTTGATGTTTTGGGCCAGATCATGTTTTGTGGTGGTGGGCTGATGTATGCATCATAGAATGTGGCAGCGTACCTGGGCTCTACCCACCAGAGTCCAGGAGCACTCTCCCCAACCCCACCCCCATCATGACATCCAGAAATGTCCCCAGACCCTCCAAATGTTCCCCGGGAGGGAAAAGTCACCTCCAGTTAAAAACCACTTCTAGCAGCTAAGTGGAGTTTTGTTTTAAGTGAACATGATCAGAGCTAAAGTTAAAACACTGGAAAATCGAATGGACCGAAAAGACACATAAGAAAACCGAAGTTTTTTGAACATGAAAATAGTATCGCTTAGTGACTGTGAGCACAGGGCTTCAGACAGGTGAGGATTGAGGAAGGCTTCCCGAGGTCTAGCTTGCATTACAGCCTGGGTCGTGCCGCCCATAACTGAGATAAGTAAAGCAGAAGGGAAGCAGGTGTCGAGGGAAGAGAAGGAGGCTGGTTTGGATGCGGTGGGTTCCGGTACCGATGGCTAATGGCTATTGAGTATGTATATCTGAAGTCAGTAGATGATGGCTAGGCTCGTAGATGAAAACCAGAGAGCACCGTCCCAGACAAGCCACAGGGATGTGAAGCCGATCGGAACTGTGACCGCAAGGGTTTGTGCGGTAGAGAGAACCAGACATACGGATCGAGGCGTGCATGATAGGGAAGAACTTTCGAAAGATATAATGAGACGAGGGAAAAGGGAAGGGAAGAGACTGCAGTCAGGCACTCCATGCCCTCGAAGGAGTGCTGTAAGGAGAGTCACCACTTAATGCTGACTGCCATGTCCAAGAACGGCGTAGGTGAGCAAGCACTGAGCTCAAATGTTTCGCGAGGGCGGGTTTCTTGTAAACCTCGCACGTGTATGGATGTCGCACTTGATAGGTGGTGATTCCGGCAGCAGGAGAGGGTTTCCAAGACCACCAGCCCTGGGCAAACACTTGCATCGATCTGTGGGAGAGGTGGAGGGTCCGGGATTGAATTCGTGAAGCTGTGGCCTGCGTCTTCTCCGTCCCTAAGGGAGAGCCGTGCCCACACGCAGGCTGTACCGTTCAGAGCCACACACGTATTGTGCGTTACATAGAAACGTAGGCTTCAAGTTGGTCTCTCTGTCACCCTCCCTGAAGCTCATCTACTCAGCAGTCCTGTTTTTAGACCGTTTAAAATGGTTTTAAATAAATTGGCCACAGACTTCTTTTAATATCATTCGGTCTCAACGTGTAGAAGCAGCAGCATCTGAGGAAAAGGGAGCCCTTGAAAAACTTTTAAGCAGTTGACTAGGAGGCAAAGAGTACTGGCGGGCACGGCGGGCAGGGACAGCGGCCTGGGGAAGGACCGTCTGCAGAGCCGACGCCTCCTCGAGGCCACACCTGCTGCTTCGCCCCGCGCTGCCCCTGCCAGGACAGCCCCGCCTCCTCACTGCCTCTGCGAGGGTCGGCGAGAACCCCGCCGGTCACCCCTAGCTGGAGAGGGCGACCAGGGAGCCAAAAATGCTCAAATCCCTTATGTGAGAAGTAAAAACAGGGACATGACTGGCTCTGGAATTGTGCCCTCACCTTGGTGACTAATAACATATGCTATGTGATAGTACAGTCACTGGATTTTAGACATTGGTATAAGGGGATGGTCACCAGAAAACAATATCCTTTAGTTATTATTAAAATAATATTAAATATTTTAAAAGTATTCAGTTATATTTGCCTTATAAATAAATATACTTATTTGTGTGTGAATATTATAGATTTAACTATATTTATATATAAAATAATATTTAAATATTCATTAAAAATTTTTTTTCTCCCACTTCCTCATTTCTCTTTTCTCCTCCTGCTTCCTTGGCCCGCTCACTCAACAATAACTTGTTGGATGTTTTCAACATGTCAGATACTGCGGGGTACTTTAGGGGTGAGAATATGGAACGCATAGAACATTCTGTCTCGGAAGCTAGGGAAATAAAGAAGGACAGTGTGGCGCGATGTGGTAGAATTGGGTGCAGACGACCTCTAGACCACGTGGTGTACGTGTCCAGGGAGGGGATTCCCGAGATTTCCTGGAGTAGTTGACATCGAGCTGAGGTTTGAAGACCACTTAGAATTAACCAGAAGAAAATCAAAAGGCAGTTGTCCATGCAAGTATGTGGGGAAGCAGCACAACAGTGAGGAAGAATGGTGAGTTTAATACATTTTAGTGTGGCAGAAGTGTGTGAGCCTAGTGGCTGGGAGGTGTTTAACCTGGAAAAGACAAAGTAAGGACTGCGTCATGAAGGACGCCTGTGCTGACGTTGGGGAGTCAAACAGTATGAAAAATTGAGTAGACAGGGCAAGGCAGGTGTACTCAGGGCCCTGTTGATTACAGTCATTGAGAAAGAAGCAGGTGAGGCTTTATGGAGAGAATTTAAGTGAGATGAAGCAGAGGGCCAGACATGGAGGAGCGAGTCTCGGCGGACTCCAGGTTACTGGTGGGGAGGTGGACATGTGGTGGAGCCCGTGGAGCAGGGTCAATGGGGAGTATGTGGCAGGAGTGGGATGAGGAACCCTTTGGGCTTCTGGTGTGCTTGGGAGACCCACACTGTGCTCTCTGGCAGGCCATTCAGCATACTGGCGTGCAGTTCAGAAAGGTGCTGGTCGTGTTTTATAGACACACACATTTAGAGTCATTAGTTCCTAAATGCTAGTTGCAGCCTTGAGTGTATCTGAGATCGCTCAGGGAAGACGGTCCAGGAGAGCCAGAGGCAAGTGCAGAAAAGCACACACATTTGGTAGCGGGATGGTCGGGCTGGCTGGGAAGGGAGACTGGGGTGCCGGGGCCCGTGGGAGGGAAGCCTCGGGATGGTAGGACTACTGAAGCCACTTCCAGGAGGGAGAAGTCGGTGGTATCAGGTGCTACAGAGCGATCAGGTTGTTGAAAATAGAAAAGTGCAGCAGAAGGAAAAAGCCCTGAAATACAGTGATTGGATTTGACATGTAAAATGGTAGTGATCTTGACACATGATGTCTCGATAAAGTGATGCGTCTGGAAACAGAGCCTGAATTGCAGAGGTTGGGGACCATCCTGGGACGGAGAAGTGAATTGGGTTTGACTGTTGCTGGGACACAAACCCGTCGCTGCCGATTCTCAACCCCCGCACCAGTTCGTGCCTAAGTGTTATTTTTCAAAAAAGGTAAAATCGTGACTCTCGTACAAAGATGAAACATCTCAAAGATTTTACTCAGCTCCTTATGAAAAGAGGGAACTAATAAGATGTTAAAGCCAGTTCAAATGAAAATCTGATTTATAGAGATTTATCTTCTCTACTGACAAAATTTATTTGCACTGCCAAGGCAAACATCATTTGCATTGCTCTGGACAGGGATTATCTGCATTGTTATCAGTTTCCCTCGGCTTATGTTCTAGTCCTGCAGAGCTGTAAAACAGCTTAGTCGAAAGCCATGAGTTTTCACACCTCTATAAAATTAAGTAACTTCCAGGGGTCCACTCAACAATGTCCAGCATTCAACAGAGAGGATACCCAAAGACGAGACGATGTCTCATTTACCATTGCTTCCAGTGCCAAAGTATCGTACAATGTGTTAATTTTAATTTGTAATCCTCAAAGGAAGTAGTGTAAGAGGTAAAAACCATATAAACCAGCACTTCTAAGGGTGGGCTATGTCAGAGGTGTGTGATATGTTAGTGGGCACGGAGAGACAGAGCATTAGTTGATGCCAACTTTAATCATGTCTTTCTTTTGAAGATTTTATTTATTTATTTGAGAGAGACAGAGGGCGTGCACATGCAAGCGGTGGGGGGAGGGGCAGAGGGAGGGGGAAGGGGAGAGTCCGAAGCAGGCTCCACACCCAGCACAGAGCCCAACGTGGGGCTCGATTTCATGAATCTCACCACCTTGAGATTATGACCTGAGCCGAAATCAAGAGTCAGACACTTAATTGACTGAGCCACCCAGGTGCCCCAATCATGTCTTTTTTTGAATTAAAACTTTAATTAAAGATATTAGTACCTATTAGTGACAGATAAATTAAATCAAAATTTCTGTGCAGTATTTAAATACAGTGGAATCTTATTCAGCCTTAAAAGTGAAGGAAATTCTGCCGTTTGTAACGTCATGGATGAATCTGGAGGTTCGCAGAAACACAAAAAGTCAAATGCAGAAAGGCAAACACTGTATGAGCTCACTTACATGTAGAACCCAAAATAGTCCAGCTCATAGAAGCCGAGAGTGGGCTGGTAGCTGCGGGGGAGGGGGGGGGAATGGGGAGGGAAAGGTCAAAGGGCACAAAGTGTCGGTCTGCAATGTGAGTCGGTCCTGGGGTCTACAGTACATCATCGTGCTTACAGCTGGCAGTACTCTGTATACTTAAAATTTTTCTAAGAGGGCACATCTTACATTACATATTCCATTCACAAGTAAATAAGCAAAACTAAAGAGGGTGGGAGGAGCTTTCAGAGGGGATGGGTATATTTATGGCATCGTTTGTGGTGATGAATTCACAGATTTATCCTGATTTCCAAACTCATCCAGTTAAATACGGTAAAAATGTACAGCTTTTTGTCAACCATACCTCAGCAAAGTGGTTCTAAAAAATATAATTACAGTTGAGCCTTGAACATGCTCAGTGTGGGAGTTGGGGCGTGGACCTTCCATGCAGTCAAAATCTGAGCATAACTTTTGACTCCCCCAAGTGTAACTACGAACAGCCTCCTGTTGACTGGAAGCCTTACTGGTACCATGAAGAGTCGATCAACACATATTTTGTATATGTATTATATACTGTATTCTTAGAAGGGAGCAAGCTAGAGAAAAGAAAATGTTAAGAAAATCAGAAGGAAAAACGTGCTATAAAAAATTTGCATGTAAGTGGACCCACTCGGTTCAAACCCGTGTTGTCCAGGGATCACTGTGATCCTTTCTGAAATTAACAAACATAATTAGGTCCAGACACTGATCTCCAAGTCATCGTTCAAGCCTGTCACACACTTTCAAATAGATGTTCAAAAGAAAGTTTCATTGTTATTGAAATAGTATGATGTAGGTGCAGGGCCAGACTGTTCCCGTGAAGATCGTAGTCATTCTCCTTTGTGATCTGCTCTCCAGTCATAACGACAATGACATTCTGAACAGCAAGTTCGTATGGCAGTAAGTAACTGAATTTGATGTCTGAAATAGGCATAAGCTTATTGAAATAGTAAAACTGGCATTAGCTACCAATCTCCACAAAATGTTTTAATCACGTCCAAGGGAAAGAATTGCCCTCTGTTTGGTAGGGAGAGAAAATAATGGAATAACAAATATTCCTAACAAATAAATTGACCTGCCTTGGTTTTCTGTCCCTACGCAAAAGATTGGTTGGTCAGACTGACCCTGTTGGGTCTTTGCTTAAGGAGCAAATTGCTTTAGAAATGGGATGATTTTACCCAAATTGCATAGCTTAAAGAGGTCTCTTATTTAACGGCTTGAACAACCAGTGAACATCTGTTCTTTTCAGTTTAACCCAACAAGCTGTTCTTGTACCTGAGAAATGCAAGGGATGGCTGAGCCAGTCAATTCTGCAGCATACGGAGGAGGAAGGACGCAAGCACAGAAGTTTCAGTGCCCGCACTGACTGTGCTCAGCATCTTCCTGGCTGTGTGGCACGAGGCCAGGAGCAGCAGCACTGGGACCTTTGCCTGCACCATTATTTCAGCCCTGTTACAACTTCTGCACCCCCAAAGGGCAGGGTCTTCAGTGTCCCCATGAAAGATGGCTCTGGAGTGCTGGGCATGCACCGGTGGGGTTTCTGTGTAGGAAAACACCCGAGGGCTGTATCAGAAGTGAATCTAAACCTGGTGAGATCAATGGTAGGGCTGCACAGGCTGCTTCGGAAATGGAACTCCGGGTACGTTTCACTCCGGGACGTTTCTCTTTCAGTGTTTCCCTTTCATCCATTTATTGAATACACAGAACGCTGTTACATCGCGCAATTAAAATGAAATGGAGGGACGAGCGTGAAGGAAGAGAACTTGAGAGCATTGTCATGGAAATTCTTAGCAGATGTTCTGAATTCATTTTTTATCTGCATAGGGGTACTGGCTAATCCCAGGAGCCGAGGTCTAGTCTAGCATTCTTTTTTTTTTTATTATTCACCTCCCGTATTGTCTGGGGTGGGAACCCCGGCTTGATGACACGGAGTGCATGAATGAGAGCCACTGGGTAAGGCCGTGGCTCCGGGCGGGCCGGCCGCTCTGCCGCAGGCTTGGGCTCCAGATGCTTCCCGGGAGGAGGCTACCATGGAGTGGATGAATCTCGAATCTCTGGCGGCGTTCACACCCACCACCCTCCCCACGCCGGCCAGCCATGTGTCCGCTGGCCGGCTCAGTCGCAGCTGGAGCTGAAGCAAACCCTTCCCTAGAGCTCGCAGGCGGAGAGCCGCACTCAGCTGCGGACTTCCCGGTGGCTGGGAAGGGCTCTGCCGAGCCTCTGGGCTGGTCCAGTAAACACTCGGGAGCTCCAAGAGCCCCTCACCCCTCCACGCCACTTCCTTCCTCTTCCTGGGTCTCTACCAGCAGTGGTGTGCGAGCCAGACTTTGAGTGAATTTTGGGTGCTGTGTTTTAGTGTCTGCCTAACAATGATGGCTGTGATGGCATTAAAGTAATAGCATAATGTTGTTAAAGTAATAGTAACAGAAGCAATACTCACCACCACAATGAGATTGAGAGAGAGGGTTAGAGAGAGGGAGAGAGAGAGGGAATAACCCCAATGCAGAATATGTGACTGTAAGGGACTACCATGGGGTCTGGCTTTTCCCTGCATGTCTTAGTAATATTCCTCATTTACGTATTATCCTGTGTGATGGACACCTTTATCCTCTCATGTCCAGAGACAAAAGGGGCAAGTGTCTGGTTTTAGCTCATCTCCCACGTCGCTTACTAAAGGCCATATTAGCCCCTAGCTCTGCTACAAACTAACTGAAGGTGTCACATGGCTTTGGCAGACATCATCCTGGGGTTGTGAGATCCCGTGTTGATGTGCGATAACCTGTCATCACACCTGGAATTTGTAGGCACTTTGTAATCGCCCTCCGTCTCTCCTGCTCCCCTGCTCCATTTCCAACCCTGGAGACCCACCCACAGCAGGGTGGGAGGCCCCTCGCCCTGCCAGCAGGTGGCCTGGCTGGGCTGTGGGGTGACGTCCAGAGGGGGGCAGATCCTCCCAGCACCTCCCCACTCTTCCCAAGAACTGTCCTCCTCGGGGCTCTTGACCAGGAGGCACAAGGAAATGTGAAATGCCACCGTGTCTTTGAATGGCACACCCATGTCTCTAAAGAGGAGTGGCCTATTTGCCGTAATTTGGAAAGAGAGGGCAAGTCAGTCTTGACCACTGGCATAAGCAGGACGCCTGGGCCTGTCATAGTGTCTTTGTCCCTTAATTAAGTCATACGAAGTTCCAGATGAGCACTGATAAGCTTAATGTTGATCCCAAAGATGTGAACATAAACGCAAGTCCGGATTCCAGGCCTGCACAGTCCAGGGGGCCCCAAAAGCTGTTGCAACATGCAGCTAATGTCCCCTTCCTGTCCTTCCTGTGAATATACAGGAAGCGTTGTGGGTATGTGGACACAGGTGATGCACTGGGACACGGATCAGGCTCCAGGCAGAAGGCACAGCAGGTGCAAAGAAATGTGGGAAGGCCGGCAGTGGAGCCGTGGGAAGCTGGGGGAAGACCAGGCCGAGTGACGGGCAGGTGCACGTGCTAAAGGCTCCGTCCGGGAGGCTGAACGGTGTACTTGCCGGGCGGTTGTGGGGGAGCAGAGCCGGCCCCCTACAGGACGGAGAGTTCAGGGGACGAACACTGGACATGGGAGATGGGGTCTTTAAACCCTAAGTCATGGGAAGAGGAGGAAAAATGTGCCCGCTTGGGAAACACAATGCATTTTTGTGTGAATGACGATTTTTAGCAACTTTCTCTCTTTGCTTTCACATCTTTTTCGTTAAAAGAAAAAAAAAGTGCTCCCCTTTAGTTGAAAAGCACTTCTGCAAATCCTGTCTCTCTCTGCCTCATTTCTCTTTCTTCTCCGCTCCCCCCACATCGAAATAGATTTTATTTCTCCCCCAAGCCCTCTGTGCTCCTTTTTCTTCCTACTTCTCACTATTTTCATGATGTATGTCAGTCCCGTTGCTAGGCAGCTGTTACACTCAACCCACCACTCAGCATTCTGAATGCTGGAAATTAGCCCCAAATAGCTAGAAAATCACCCCTCCGCACCTGCACTGTGTTTGCTGTGAGAGCAGGCATATGAGGAGCAAAATGAGCTGTCCCGGCAAGTTTGCAGAACAAGTGAAATGCCTCCCTATCTAACTGTAGACGGAGAGCCACATTTCTGGCAAGCATGCTAGGTGGAGGAGCCCCGCAGTGCCCTGTGGGGAAGTAGCCAGGAAATGGTTCTAGAAGAAACCACATCTTTGTCCTATCAGAGCTAAACATGAACGAACAAAATAATCTGGAGAAAAACAGCAGTACCCCCAAAATAAGCATGATAGAATGTAGGCTTTGTATATCTCTATAAATGTTGCCTGTAGGCTCTGTGGTTCTTCCCTGACCCTGAAAAACAAAATGCCCAAAACACTTTGCTTGGTTCTCTTACCCCCTTGAGCTTTGGACCTTTTCCTTTATTTATGCTGCGAGCCAGCAGAGCCCAGCGCTTGTGCCCCCCCACCCTCTGCTGAGGTCTTGGGGCCATCCCTGTCCCTCTTCGTCCAGGTCCCTGCATTCCCTGGTCAGCCACCACCACTCTTCATCAGTGTTGACATGCTTTCACCTTTAGCCTGACCGCATTCAGATCAGCCTTCCCTCGCCTGGCCGCTCTGCAGTTGCTTAGCCCCAGTCCCCGCCGTCCTGCCCTTCCCCTCCGTCCTCTGCTCTTCCTGGCTGCCTCTCCCTCCTGGCCTCCACTCTAGAGCTTGAGCAATGTCCCGTCTCTCTGTGGATTATCCGGTCCAGTTCCTGAGGGGTGAGGTGAATGGTGCTCCCCACACATTATTTTGTTGTTCCTGACTTAAGTAAAATATGTCCATTAGAAGAAGATTTCATGAGGTCTTGAAATAAGAAAACCACATCTTTTCTGAGATATAATTTTGGCCAAAAACATCATACACGAGCATATGCAGTCAAATGAAAGTGTTGCTCTGCCCGTCTTGGTAGCCCATGCATTTCTTGGGGGGCACCTTGCTCGTAATGGTGCTCGATAAATATTTGCTGAATAGAATGAATTTTAAGCGGCTTGGGACCAAAACTTCCACAGCAGAATTGTGCTTGAGCGTGAAGAGACGAGTCCATATTCAGCAAACAGAGCGTTTCAGAGAAGAGCATCTGAGGTGGTTGGGTTTTTGTTTTGTTTGTTTTCTTCTTTGTAAGCGTTGGCTGGATACACATATCTTGGATCTTTCTAAGGAAGTGATTCTACTGTTTCATGGTCGGCTTCTTGCAGGAGTCAACTGAGAGTCACCACTTTGTTTGACCTGACTCGGTGGTCACTCCATAGCTCTATTCTCTCTCTAAGTTCACAAGAAATAGGATGTCCGAGTTCTCCTTAAAGCTAGAAGGAGTGACCACTTTGGGAAAGACAAATATTAATCTCATCACATTCGTTGGGTTCTGCTGTACGCGTCTCAGTTGTTTGCTCTTCTCTCTCTTCCACTTCAACCTGCCCCTCTGAGACTAGAGAGACCCCCGAATGAACACCATGGACAGTGTGGTCCTTCCACCCACGATTTTGTCAGGGACCGTGATGTCTGCTACGATTTCGGAGTCATCCTATGCTCAGTGGTGTGAGTTCTTACACTTGAATCCTTGATGTCAAGAAAGTACTTAGTGACTAGCGTGCAGGTTAGAGAATTTTTTGGTAACTGTGCTGGAACTCACCACGAAACCCCACACTTCATCGAGTATTGGCCATCTGGGCTGTGGGCGGGCTGGAGGAAGGGAAGTCGAAGTCGGCAGATGCATTCACAAGGGAAGTGAGACACAGGGTTTGGTTTCGGCCTCGGGGACACACAAGGACCCAGCATGAGGACGTCCCCTGGACGGTCAGCGCCGTCCCAGGCAGGAGGCAGCAGTGGTGACAGGCAAAACGGACCCCAACAGAGCGGCTGGCAACCGGCCGTGAATCTGTGTCTGGGTGTTGGCTGACGTCTGTGTCCACGTCCTTCGGGGCTTCCAGCAGAATTCTTCCTGGGGCCGCCCTCCGTGGCGCTGACCACCGCCCTTTGGTTTATGCCACATTGCTGCAGGGAAGCGCTGTCTCCCCGTGCACTCCGTCTCCGCGGACTTCGCTTCTGTCCTCCAGCTCGCAGGTGCCGCTCCCCTCCCTCCTCATCCACATCCGTCCATCAGGAGACCCTGCTGTTTGCCACGACTGTGGACAGCAGGCACCCAGCTCCTCCCACTGCAGCTGCTTCCCTCCCGCTCTCCACTTCACAGGCCCACTCCCAGGCCAGCAGCTCTGTGATCTTCCGGAGTCAAATCGTAGGACTTGTCTGCTCAAACCACCGCTCCCCGGGGCTCTCAGAGTCCAAGCCCGAGTCCTTAGAGTCCCCAGCAAGGTCACATCCTTACCTGTGACTCTGTCCCCTGCACCTTTCCTCTGCCTGCTCTGTTCCAGCCACATTCGCTGCCCGGGCAGTGGTCACACAGGCACACACGAGCCCCGCACAGGGCTTCGGGGTCTGCCGCTCCCTCAACCGGGATCCCCGCTCCCCTGAGAGCTCCGCCGCTTCCTTCCCCGCCGTCACATACGTGCTCTCAGCGAAACCTTTCCTGTCCCGTGTTTCTCCATCTCTCTCGCTGTATCTGACATCCTTCCTCATTTATGTTTCTGTTCCTTCTGTCTCTGTCATAGGATGTAAGGGTTTTCATCTGACTTGTCCCCTGCTGCATTCCATGTGTGTATTTTCTGCTCAGTCAATATTGCTGTTCATATTGGTCGATTGATTGAATGAGCCCCGGGACCCAGATTCTGGACATGGAATTCGATCCCAGTCATTGCTTTCAACCCAAACCAGGATGAGGCAACGGCGAGCTATTGAGGAAACTTGACGTTGACATCTTCGAGTCAGTTGATCTCTGACTCTAGGCACAGGTCTGAACACAGAGATCTTGGGTGGGTCAAGGTGGCCTCATCTTGGACGACAGAGGCTGAGAGGGTGTAGGGAATGGAAGCTGCGAAGTCCCGTGTCCAGTGACCCCTGTGCTCAGCACCCCTGCTCTGCCCCAGGCTCGTTGTTCCCCCTCGGCCCCAGGGTAGAATTTCTGTGAGATCCTGTTTTAGCTCAGTGATCGACCTGTGACACCACCTGCAGATGACTCTTGCATTCCAAAAGACAAGATGTTTTTAATTACTCTAAAATAGAGTACCTCACTCTGTTTGAGATGATGTGTTTGTCTTTTCAGTTGAAATGTCAGAATTATACCATTTTAGGTGTCACGAGAACAATATAAAGTGAGAAAAAAAGCACCCAGTGTAAGATCTTTGTTCTGACTTGTTAATACTGTATTCAGATACTTGAATTATGTCAATTCAGTTCTCAGTGATAATTAGCAGAGCTCCAGAATGAGACAATTGTAAGAGAATAAAAAGATAATTTGAGTGATTTCATTTCATTGTGTAAGTCTGGCTAAATGGTAGGAACGTGCTGGCTTTCCTGAGCGCTTGAATGAGTCTGTATTTCATTCTGAGCTCTAGTTTGCCGTCAGAGGCCCAGTCACTCAAAGGTCAGAGGACCTAGAATTCTGATCGCTGCATGGCCGGTGTCCTGCTGATGATGTTGAGTTCTAACCTTTTCTGTCTCTCACGCTCCAGCCCTTTCTTTCCTGCTCTAGGTATCTGGGGCTGGGGGCTTGTTGGTTCCTGCCTGCATCGTGTCGGTGATGGCCGAGAGTGTGCCTCTGGAGTCACGTGGTCCTGGGTTCAAATCCCTGCTCAGCCACTGTTACCATCTCTCTCAGGGGCCCGGGGCTGTCCTAACAAAGCACCACAAATGGGGGGCTTCAAACCAACAGACACGCACTCTCTCATGGTTCTTAAGCCTGGGAGTCCCAAAAGGAAGGTGTCAGCAGGGCTCTGCCCCTCTTCGTGGCCTCTGTCCAGCTTCGGGTGTGGTCAGTCACCCTTGGTGCTCCTTGGCTCAAAGCCCAATCCCTCCAACTTGTCTCCCTTGTCACATGGCGTTCTCCTTGTGTGTCCCTGTCTGTAAGTGGCACTCACCTCTTCCTAGGTAGACAACAACCCTATTGGACCAGGACCCACCTTAATGAGCTCATCTTAAATGCATGACATCTGCAAAGACTCTATTTTCAAGGAAAGTCACATCCACTTATCTTCAGGGGATGCAGTTCAACCCATAAAGTCATCTGTGTGAACTTGGGCAAGTGCCTTGATTTCTGTGACTGTCAGCTTTCTCACTGTCAAAAGATTACCATGCAGGCCTCCTGCATCTGGGAGCAGTATGAAAAGCCCCGTGGTCCTGTTCAGTGTGTGAGAAATGTCACTCCCCCCCCGCCACAGCCCGGTTTCTTGGTCTCCCATCTCTTATTAGTACTGGCCTCATGCAAAGGCAATCCAGCAGACCGTGGAATGCGCAGAGGTGCCCATCCCTTAGGGAAGCTCACCCACGTTGAGGACCCATGGGAATGAGACTTGGCTGTTAATACAATACAGAATTCGTGTCACATCCTAAAAACGCATGCAGGTGGGACTGAGAGGGGGGATTCCTTGTGACGTGGCCGACCAAGGGCCTCGAAGCAGGTCTCTGCAAGGTTAGACCCCGAGGCT
This sequence comes from Ursus maritimus, assembly GCF_017311325.1. Classification (NCBI taxonomy): domain Eukaryota; kingdom Metazoa; phylum Chordata; class Mammalia; order Carnivora; family Ursidae; genus Ursus; species Ursus maritimus. Next base: position 76,007,698 of record NW_024423344.1, read on the forward strand.
GTGTTTAGGTCCCCCATCCGGTTTCTCCATAATCTGTGTCTGCTCACAACGGGGTGTGTGTGTTACACACCCGCATTTCTGGGGGGTCCACTCCACTGCCTCTGCACAGGATACTCCCAGCCCCGGCTCTTGACACACGCACACACACACACACACCCCGTTCTACCCATTTTCTCTGTTCTGTTCTACCCTGAAGACACCCTCGTCTCTTCTGCAACAACCACACACTAAGACCAGTAGAAAAGATAGATACCAACTCCAGTGCCCACTGGGCAGGAAGTCACATTCTTGCCTCTTATAAAAACAAAAAAAATCACTGAATGCTTCCGTACTCCACAGATGATTTCAGTCCATTCGGTGTGATCAAATGATGAGCAAGATTTTTCACATCCTCGCCTCTGGCACTGGAATTTTCATGTTCAGGCTCTGCTGCCTGCTACTTTACACCCTCCGGTACCCTGAATTTGATACAGGAGCAAAAATGTGTGTATGAGAAGGAAGGCTTGGGGCTAATGTTGATGTACTTCGTCTGTCCAGCGCGGCTACCAAGTGTAGGGTCGTTCTCAGCCCGGACAACGAACAGCTGAGTGCGTGGTGATAATGCTGAGCATGCAAGAAAGAAAATAAAGGTCTGCGACTGAAACACTCAAAATAGGTGTGTGTTCTCGGCGTGCGTTCTACGCCAGACCCACAGTTACTACGGCATTGCCCACGGTGCGGGCACCTCCCTGCGGGGTGGCGCCGGCAGGACTTCAGAGGGGTGCCCCGCTCTGGTGTGGCTGTCGGGGGGCACGCACCCCGTCCTCTCCCAGCTGCTCGGAGGGAGCCTGGTGGATAAAGACGTGGAGGCGATGCGCTTCCTTCCTTCCGTGCTCTAAGGAAACAACTCATTTTAGAAGTTGCCGAATTTGCGGCCACAAACTTTAGATGGAAAGCTAAGATATTTTACAGAAAGTCACAGAGAACTTAAATGATTTACCTTTTGGCATTAAATTCCCGGAGCAGCCCAACGTGGGAATTATAAACCAGGGCAACTAAATGCAGTTACACAAATCCTTGCCTGTTTCTTCTGTCTCTGTCCCTCTTCCTCCTCCTCCTCTGCCTCCTTCTCTTCCTCCGTCTTCTAATGCAGTTTTACTTCCATGTCAGGTTAAATACCCTGCATGCAAGGGAAATCTTACATAGATTTTTTAAGTGGCTGATAGAAGTTTGAAAGGCATTTAAAAAAAATCCATAGAAAACCATTATATTGCCATGGATTTCAGCTAGGGAATGACAGTCACTTATTCAGAGAAACTTTCAAAAAAATGAATGAATGTCCTTCTAGAAGATTTAAAATGCTCGATACGTAACATAGTGGGGAGAAGCTACTCTACCTCTCACTTCAGTAAAACTTCTGCATGTTTATCATTTATCATAGATTCTAACTACATCTAGATTCACTTTCAAATGGTCATAAGGAATCCTGAGATTTCTTAAGAGGTATATTTTTCAGAGCATTCTAAATATTTACATGAAAACTAGGAATTTCTTTTCTCTTCAGTGTTCTTTTGTTAAGTGGTTTCCATCAATCCGTGCTAAGAGCGTTACACATACATTAAAGGATTGAAATATATATTTGGCTTATTTTTAAAAAATCTTTCTCCACGTAACAGAAGAGGGTCGTTTCACGGTTGGACAATGTTAAGTGCATAGTGGCTGGAGATCTGGGGGCTCGAAGGATCAGGTGGGGATTGGGGAAGATTTAAGAAACCGTGTGGCAGAGACGACCCTGTTGAACAGAAGCATTTGCTTGACAAACTCAGTCACGGCTTTCGTGTTTCTGCCGCTTTTCACAGGTACAAGCCATTGGCCGATACGCTCCCGGGCGCGATGCAGCCGCTGTCTGCCGAGGAGAAGTGTCGCCTTGTTCTCCAGCGGTGCAGACTGCAAGGCTGGCAGGTGAGTGACCAGCGCGCGACTAACATAGCAGCTCAGGGTTTAGATGGGCGAGCTGAGTCGTTGTGGGTGCCCCAGGCTCCCTGGCAAAAACTCTGATGTGTTTGGCAAGACGAGACACTAAACAGAGTCCCTGGAAACACGTGGGTCCTTCTGACTCCCCCTGGTCGCGGTGTGGTGGCAGACACGTGCGGGGAGCCACCAGGCTCCTTTCTCGGCACAGCTGCAATGTTTGCCCGTGTGTCACAGTCACCTCTGTCACTCAGGCTTTCTGAGGGAGCTAAAGGAGAGCAGGTGAGGGTGCTGCTTTCTTGGCCCCTCGCTGGTAGGGGGGTCCGTGTTCTTCAAACCCACTTCCTGGCTTGTCCAGGGCTGTGTAGCCCCTGTTTGCTGCTTCTCAGCTGCCACACGCGGAGAAGGTCGCTGTCCCTTCCACCTCACTCCGTGGCAAAATCTTCTGACTGGAAACATTCATTCTGTCCTGTGACTGCTTGGTGGGCAGAGTCCAGGGGCCCGCGGGAGAGAGCACACCTCCTTCCAGAAGGAAGAACTAACGTGAGATGGAATAGCCTGGGGGGGCTCCCCAGAAACAGTGGGGTACAGTTCCGACTTTGTTCAGCACCTGAAGCAATATCAGAATGCCATCCGTGACCAGTGTGCGGAACAGGGGGTTTGAAACTAGAAAGCATTTGAGAAGGTCATAGTGACGCAGGAATGGAAATCAGAAGAAAGCCCCAGACAGCAGGAGTCTCTGGATGTTTCTGGCTATAAAGCAACAGCACGGGCTCAGGTAGCAAAAAGCTTGGCGGCTAAGCGCTTTGGCAAAGCCTAATAATTACCAAAATCCACCATAAATACAGTGTTGCAAAGCAGTGGGGCATCTCCAAGACACAACACCAGAGAACGGATGAGGCCGAAGACGACGGCTTCCCTTCCGATGGCTCAGAATGGCTGGACATGTGAGGCGCTGACTCAGAAGACACTGGTGGGGACCGCGGGGCTGACGTTGGCACCTCGTGCACCTGCGGCAAGGGACGAGGAACTCGAATGTCAGACCGATGACTGATGACTTCATTGCCTGTCCCACCTAGTCTCTATTATCTTCTTCACCTTTCCTTTGTTTTCAACTAATAATGGAGATGAGCTTTAAATAGTCTGAAGGCGGAGGCGCACGCGGCCTGGAGGAGTCGCGGAGGCTGGATGAGAAAGGGAGCGAGGGGGAGTCACTAACACGGAACGGGGTCCCTCAGCACTCTGGAGCTGGGCGCGGGAGAGGTGGGTCACAGCAGAACGGTTAAACAGACTCGCGGGAAGCTGACGTCATTGCGACTGCGTCATTGCCGGGATCTTTAAGTAAGTCTTCGGGTAGTAATGGTGCCTGAACACGTAACTCTGAGATTTTCTTGTTGTATTTTTTTCCCTTTAAAGAATCCTCACAGAGGGGCCCCTGGGTGGCACAGTCTGTCAGTTGTCCGACTCTCGGTGACTCGGGTCGTGATCTCAGGACCCTGAGCAAACCCCACGTCGGGCTCCACTCTGCGCAGAGTGGGCTTGAGATTCTCTCTCTCCCTTTGCCTCTCCCACTCATGCTCTTGCTCTCTCTCTCTCTCTCTCTCTCTCAAATAAAAAAAATACAGATTAGGATAATATGCTTTATTAATACTGAAAGGAGGCTTGAGTTGTAGAGAAAAGGTAAGGGCATCTGGAACGGGCCTTCCCCAGCAGGGGATAAGCACGGTGTGTGACGCCATCAGTCCTCTGATGTCCAGGCATAGAGCACAGGGTCACACACGGTGGCAACGGGGAGGCAGTTGATGCCCCCTGGCAGCTGCCGTTCCTTCTGTACTCTGCGTGTGCTGGGATATTCAGAATTGCAGCTGGGGTTGGTATTACATTGGAACACACATTGGACCTTTGAAGAAGTGCATCAAAATAAAAAATGGGAACGGGTTCCCATTTCATTGCACTGGTCTATTTTCCTCACTCCTTCACTCCGCAAAGGAGACTAAAAATACGGGACAAAAGAAATAAATAAATCCATCTTTTGCTGCATGTTTGCTTGTGTGTTCCATTTTGAATAG